>NC_056745.1:301853691-302098691 GCF_019279795.1 Protopterus annectens | reverse complement strand
TATGACACAGCTATGTGCCCTGCTTATGAGGAGCAAACACCCGATTACTTGATTTGGCAAGACACAGTAGATGTTTCAAGTTCCTGTTATTTTTCAAAGAAAAAGACAGTTTCATCTACTACTCATTTATATCACAGGTAAGAATATGACAGTTTTTTCTTATAATATCGCATGTATAACTGGTGTCATCAGAATAAAGCAATACAAAAAAAAAAAAAAAAAACACAGGATAAACCATGGTAAGGCAAAGTAACTATGGCAAAAAAACTAGTATAACAGAAAAAACAGACAAACTTTGCATCGCTGAGATATACATTTAATAGACGACATAAGAACAACATAGCTTTAATATACTAGATCCTTCATCAGTGTTAAAAACAATCATTAAAGAAACCATTAATATAGTAAAACATACAAATCACAAGATTAATTGATTTTGTTCATGGATTGGTTAGGCTGTGTCTTGTGATTTGTATGATTTTAACCTCTTTGAATGAATTCATCACTCAAAATGTGGTTCGCTTGTAGAAAATCATCCTCCCTAGTGTGAAGTCTAGAGTTCCTTAATACTTGACCTTTTAAAATGTATTGATAATCGTGTTTAGGATGGTCAAGTAAGGTATTCTTCCTGAACACTTTATGAAAAATGGTAGTATGAATGCTAGTCACCATGTCTGGTTCCAGAGATAAATCTAGAAAATTGATATTTTCATGAGAAAAATGAACTGTGAACCTCAAAATCTGTAGCGGTCTCTAAATATCATACGAAGTCAAACTTTTTCTGCTGTCCCTTGCCACAAGACAAAAAGGTCATCCACAAATATTATATAATACTTAATTTTAGAACTGATGGAGTTATTGGCCAAAACATGTTCCAATTCCCAGTTATCCAACACCAAGTTGGCATAACTGTTGGTGTACAGGGTGCCCATTGTGATACCCAATTTCTGCCCGTAAACCTGAGTTTGATGCATGAAATCATTATTTTTTTAATATTAGTTCCAGAAGTGAACATATAAGCTCATTCTTCTCTGTGCTATAATGCGTATTGCTACGTAACACCTTTTTAATGGCTAAATAACAACACCAAACCACTCAAAAGCACAAAACACTGGTGCAAAATCACGGAACCTCCAAGATTTATTTAAAGTACAAATTGCAATCCAAGTTAAGTGGTTTCACCCAGGAATCTCCTGAGCTTCATCAGAACAATTGAATAGAATAATGACCAGCCTTTTATACATATTCCCTTACAAATCCACCAATGAAATCATCACATTAATAAATATGTAGCTATCCTATCCTGTAGTTCAGTTCATGGTAATGTATTCACAAATATATTGCAAACATTTAATAATAAAAACATACATTAAAATAGTAATGGCTACTAAAATTTACATACAAGTACATCAGTTCATTCATTCCATAAGTGCTAATCAGCAAACATATAAAATGAATACATATTTAACATATATAAAAATAATGTATAATTTTGCTGCCCTTAATTTAAGGACACTGTTGATACTTATTGTAGCATCAAGTTTTAGTTGCCAAAATAACTCTTTATATTCCAGATGGGCTTCCCATAATCCACCCCTTAAGTCCTGTTTAACCTGTTCAATTATGTAAAATTTAAATTTACTCTCTTCACATTCCTTCTGGTGTCTATACAGTGCATTTGTATCTTTATGTAATAAAATGTCATGCGTATGTTCATGTGTATGTAGTCTTATAGGTCTCTCCATCTTACCTATATAGAAGATGGGGCATATCTCCCATATTGCAATGTAGACTACTCCTTTACTATTACAATTAAAATGTTCCCTAGCGGTAAATCTAAAATTTCTATCCGAAAGATTTAAACTGTCTTGTTCCAAAATATTACCACACTGGTTGCAAAATCCATATCTATATGTGCTCAATTTTTTCAGGGTCATTTCTGTCCTAATTTCCATCCTTTGACCCTCCAACATTTCTTTTAAGTTCATGTCCCTTCTCCTAATAAATATCTGACATGGTGGGATGTATTTACTAATTTCAATATTAGTTGTTAATACTTTCCAGTACCCCTTAATAGTATCTTCGACTTCAGCTGATATGGGTGTATGGATATGTATAAATGCTAGATCATATGCAACATTTGGATTTTCTGTTTTGTTCAAAATGTCTTATCTCCTTCCCTCTCTTTCTTCACCTCTCTTTTTGACTGATTTAGGGAAGGCATGCCCAAAGGCAGGAAGAGAGGAGGAAGGTTAGGAGTGTAGTAGTGAGGGTAGGAACTTTGAATGTTGGCAGTATGACTGGTATAGGGAGAGAGCTAGCTGATTTGATGGAGAGAAGGAAGGTTGATATATTGTGCGTACAAGAGACCAGATGGAAGGGAAGTAAGGCCAGGTGTATAGGAGGTGGGTTCAAAATGTTTTATCATGGTGTGGATGGCAGGAAAAATGGGGTAGGGGTTATCCTAAAAGAACAGTATGCCAAGAGTGTTTTGGAGGTGAAGAGAGTGTCAGATAGAGTGATGTTTATGAAGCTTGAAATTGATGGTGTAATGATGAATGTTGTTAGTGCATATGCTCCACAAGTTGGGTGTGCGATGGATGAGAAAGAAAATTTTTGGAGCGAGTTGGATGAAGTGATGGTGAGTGTACTCAAGGGTGAGAGACTAGTGATTGGAGCGGACCTCAATGGGCATGTTGGTGAAGTGAACAGAGGGGATGAGGAAGTGATGGGTAGGTATGGTGTTAAGGAGAGGAATGCAGAAGGTCAGAAGATTGTGGATTTTGCAAAAAGGATGGACATGGCTGTGGTGAATACATATTTTAAGAAGAGGGAGGAGCATAGGGTGACGTACAAGAATGGAGGAAGATGCACACAGGTGGATTATATCCTATGTAGGAGGGCCAGTCTGAAGGAGATTGGAGGCTGTAAAGTGGCGACAGGGGAAAGTGTAGTTAAGCAGCATAGAACGGTGGTCTGTAGGCTGACGTTGGTGATCAAGAAGAAGAGGAGGAGTGTGAAAGCAGTGCCAAGGATTAAATGGTGGAAGTTAAAAAAGGGTGATTGTGAGGTGGAGTTCAGGGAAGAGTTGAGAGGCACTAGGAGGCAGTGAAGTTCAGGGAAGAGTTAAGAGAGGCACTAGGAGGCAGTGAAGAGTTACCGAATAACTGGGTAACTACAGCAGAGCTAGTAAGGTGCTCGGTGTGACATCTGGACGGAGGAAGGAGGACAAGGAGACCTGGTGGTGGAATGAGGAAGTACAGGAGAGTATACAGAGGAAGAGGCTGGCGAAGAAGAAGTGGGATTGTCAAAGAGATGAAGAAAGTAGACATGAGTATAAGGAGATGAGACGCATGGCAAAGAGAGAGGTGGCGAAGGATAAGGCATATGGAGAGTTGTATGAGAGATTGGACACTAAAGAGGGAGAAAAGAACCTGTACCAATTGGCTAGACAGAAGGACAGAGCTGGGAAAGATGTGCAGCAGGTAAGGGTGATAAATGATAGTGAGGGAAACGTACTCACGAGTGAGGAGAGTGTGTTGAGTAGATGGAAAGAGTACTTTGAAGGGCTGATGAATGAAGAGAATGAGAGAGAAAGAAGGCTGGATGATGTGGGGATAGTGAATCAGGAAGTGAAACAGATTAGCAAGGAGGAAGTAAGGACAGCTATGAAGAGGATGAAGAATGGAAAGGCTGTTGGCCCAGATGACATACCAGTGGAAGCATGGAGGTGCTTAGGTGAAATGGCAGTGAAATTTTTAACCAGATTGTTTTGGAAAGTCAGAGGATGCCTGAGGAGTGGAGAAAAAGTGTTTTGATACCTATCTTTAAGAATAAGGGTGATGTGCAGAGCTGCAGTAACTACAGAGGTATAAAATTGATCAGTCACAGCTTGAAGTTATGGGAAAGAGTAGTGGAAGCTAGGTTAAGAAGGGAGGTGATGATTAGTGATTAGCAGTATGGTTTCATGCCAGGAAAGAGCACTACAGATGCAATATTTGCTTTGAGAGTGTTGTTGGAGAAATACAGAGAAGGTCAGAAGGAGTTGCATTGTGTCTTTGTGGACTTAGAGAAAGCATATGACAGGGTGCCTAGAGAGGAGTTGTGGTATTGTATGAGGAAGTCAGGAGTGGCAGAGAAGTATGTAAAAGTGGTACAGGATATGTGTAAGGGTAGTGTGACATTGGTGAGGACTGCGGTGGGAGTGACAGATACGTTTAAGGTGGAGGTGGGATTACATCAAGGATCAGCTCTGAGCCCTTTCTTATTTGCAGTGGTGATGGACAGGTTGACAGATGAGATCAGACAGGAGGCCCCGTGGATTATGATGTTTGCAGATGACATTGTGATATGTAGTGAGAGTAGGGACCAGGTTGAGAAGACCCTGGAGAGGTGGAGATATGCTTTAGATAGGAGAGGAATGAAGGTCAGCAGGGCTAAAACAGAATATATGTGTATAAATGTGAGGGAGGGTAGAGGAATGGTGAGGATGCAGGGAGTACAGTTGGTAAAGGTGGATGAGTTTAAGTACTTGGGATCAACCATTCAGAGTAACGGTAAGTGTGGGAGAGAGGTGAAGAAGAGAGTACAGGAAGGGTGGAATGGGTGGAGAAGAGTGTCAGAAGTGATTTGTGACAAAATCAGAGTGAAAGGGAAGGTCTACAAGAGGGTAGTGAGACCAGCTATGTTATATGGGTTAGAGACGGCGGCATTGACGAAAAGGCAGGAGTCAGAGCTGGATGCGGCAGAGTTAAAGATGTTAAGAATTGCACTGGGTGTAACTAGGATGGACAGGATTAGGAATCAGTATATTAGAGGGTCAGCTCAGGTTGGACAGTTTGGAGACAAAGCAAGAGAGGCGAGATTGCGTTGGTTTGGACATGTGCTGAGGAGGGATGCTGGGTATATTGGCAAAAGTATGGTAAGGATGGAGCTGCCAGGTAAGAGGAAAAGAGGAAGGCCTAAGATAAGGTTTATGGATGTGGTGAGAGAGGACAGGCAGGCGGTTGGTGTGAAAGAGCATGATGCAGAGGACAGGAAGAAATGGAAGCAGAAGATCCGCTATGGCGACCCCTAACGGGAACAGCCGAAAGAAGATGATGAGGGTAACTTGGATTGCAATTTGTACTTTAAATAAATCTTGGAGGTTCTGTGATTCTACACCGGTGTTTTGTGCTTTTGAGTGGTTTGGTGTTGCTATTTTGTGATTATTTGGTCTGAGGCACCATGGCTGAATCAGTGGAGCAGTCCACTTCGAGTTTTAATATTTCCAACAAGAATGAAGGGAAAACGGAAGATGGGCCAGTTACTAGAATTGAGTTTTTGCAACTAATGGAGCTGGTTGAGGATTGCAGTCACGCAATCGAACAAGCTTAATTCTTCAGTTGGCAGCTTACTGGGAAACCAGCAGCAGTTTCAAACTGAAGGGTTGATCCAATCACAAGGTATGCAATTCACGCTATTGAGGAACAGCAATGGCAGACAGGGACTGAACAGCCAAGTGACGAGAGCACCTTGCCTTCAAGCACAGGGATTTAATTGTAATGTTGGGGCTGGAAGAGGAATAAATGACTTAACATCCCTTCTGAATTTGACTTTGACTCCTGGGCTGGTAAGCATTTTAACTTCCTTTAACAGCAATAGCCCAGGGTAGAGACATTTATGGGCACTTTGGGTTTATTTAAAAACAAACTTTTAGAGTTAAAAGCTTTACAGATGGAAATAGACTGTTTAAATGAATGTATTAATGTTAGACGAGTCCTGAAGGGACTCAGGTTTGTAAAATATCCAAACAATGTGGAAACAGTGTTTACTATAAAGAACTAATAGAATTATTTAATAATTTTGGTATGGAACACATGAAGTTAATGGTCAGAAACTAATGTGAACAAAAGAAGAAAATGTTGAAAGATGTTAATGCTTTACATGTCAAACTAACTTCTGATTTAATGTTTGAAATTGAAAAAGTGAGGTGGACAAACATTACAATAAAGTGTTAGAAAGGAAAATGAGAAAAATGAATAGAGACTTAAGAGGAATATAGAGAATGAAGGGCATATCCACCCTCTAAGAGAACAGAAAGGTCTGGTACAGCAGATAGGATAACTTAGAAGTAGTAGACATGGGGGCTGTACATGTGGAAATGGATTACACAGAAGCCCCTTTGGACCCTTTAGCTACACCACCACCCCACCCAGGAGAAGCGAAAGGCTAGCAGAAAAGCAAAGAACAAACAACAACTGGGAGTACAGAAATGCCTACAACAAGGGCAGGGGAGGGGGGGGAACATAAGGAGAGGGAGCTACAGAACATTTTACAAAGAGAATCAGTGGAATTATTAGAGACTGGTTACTTGGAAAGTGACTTAGGAGTAAAGACATCTTACTCTGGCATTTTAAATACCCTAGGTAACTTTCACATTTTTTATTACACAGATTTGTCTATCAATGGTGATATTTTGATTTACTAAGGGATTTCAATATGTCCCAACGAGACTTCTGAGAATGATCGACACGTTGATAGAGTTAAAATTGTTTTTAAGGAAAATGAACTTTATTTTTTTTTAAAAGAACTAAACCACTGAATTCTTGTTTGACTAGAAAGAGTACTTTTCAACCCCCCACCGAACCCTATTTTTAAGGTATTTGAAGAACTAGTAGAAAGTGAAATAAGAAAGATGAATAACAGGAAGATCCAAATAAAATAATTTTTTCAGATAGTGATAGAGAATTAGTTAAAACATTAGAAAATAGGGGTTGTAGGGTAATGAAACCTGACAAGGGTGGGGGTGTAGTACTCATGGACAGCATAGATTATGAAACAAATATGCTAGATATTTTGAATGATGATAGTAAATGTAGTGTTGTATCCAGGAATGAGATTTTTATATCCTATTCTGAAGTGGATTTTTACATTTATGACCATTTTTTACAGGGTTTAATAGATAAAAAAAAACTTTTGGATTTTCTGAGGGTGACTAGGCCTAGGATTCTGGTTGGGATACCTAAAACACACAAAAATATAGAAAGACCACCTTTCAGGCATATAGTAGCTGGGGCGGGCTCAAAGCTTGAACCATTAGCTAAATATATAGACTACACCTTGAAAAAATTTGTAAAATCTTTGAAACACATTTCCAAGGATTCCTGGGATTTTCTGACGAAAGTCGCACAGGACAAATTTGGAGTTGATTTAATTATGACCACTATTGATGTAGTTGATTTATTTCCCAGTATTCCACACGATACAGGACTTGAGTGGTTCCAGGATGTCCTTATTGAATGTGAGTACTTAGTTAATGAACAAAGGAATTTAAGTCTAGAATTTATGGACACCATATTAAGAAATAATTACATGTACTTTAATGGTGAATATTACAAACAGGAAAAACGTGTGGCAGTGGGGGCCGCAGGTGCCCCCTTGTATGTCAATTTAGTCCTTTATTACCGAGAGAAAAATTACATTTTTCAAACACAGTGGTACGAAAATATAGTATTATACACTAGATTTTTGGACGATATTTGTCTGTTTTGGAAGGGTACCGATATACAGTTGGACCAATTTTATAGAATATGTTAATACAACAACTTCCTTCCTGAGATTCACCTCTAATACATCAAAAGAAAGAGTTAACTACTTGGATCTGACTATTTGCAAAGACTTGGATGAGATGAAATTCCAATCCAGAGTGTATCGGAAAGCAACTCATTCAAATTCATATTTATACAACAATAGTGTTGGATGAGATGAAATTCCAATCCAGAGTGTATCGGAAAGCAACTCATTTAAATTCATATTTATACAACAATAGTGAACATCCTTACAACCAAAAGAAGGGTATTATTAAGGGTCAGCTTATTAGGGCCTCTATAATGTGTAGTGAGGAAACTACATTTGTGGATGAAATAAAATTGATGAAAACATTTTTTATGGAAAGAGGTTGCCTTAATTCTTTAATAAACCAGACAATAAGAGATGTGAAGAAAGAGAGGGAAGGAAAATTTCAGCCTATTATAGGGAAGGAGATAGACATTTTGAACAAAACAAAAAATCCAAATGTTGCATATAATCTAGCATTTATACATACCCATACACCCATATCGGCTGAACTTGAAGATACTATTAGGGGGTACTGGAAAGTATTAACAACTAATACTGAAATCAGTAAATACATACCACCATGTCCAACATTCATTAAAAGAAGGGACATGAACATAAAAAAAATGTTAGAGGGTCAAAGGATGGAAATTAGGACAGAAATTACCCGGAAATAAATGGGCACGTATAGATGCTGATTTTGCAACCAGTGTGGTAATATTTTAGAACAAGACAGTTTACATCTTTCAGCTAGAAATTTTAGATTTACGGCTAGGGAACATTTTAATTGTAATAGTAAAGGAGTGGTCTACATTGCTGTATGTGAGATATGCCCCAGCTTCTATATAGGTAAGACGGAGAGACCTATAAGAAGACGTATATATAAACAGTTCCCCTTGACTTGATCAACACGCCAAAACACCGACGCTCAGAAGACCGACGAGACAGATGATCGACAAGGTGAAATCCCGACAGCCGAAACACCGACATGGGCAACATGTGAGCGCGACTCGGTAAGTGTGTGATAGTGAGGGATTTAGCGTTAGGGAGCGGACAGGTAAGTGTGAGATAGTGAGGGATTTAGGGTTAGGGTGCGGGAAAGGTGAGTGTGCGGTAGTGTTGGACTTAGGGTGCGGGTAAGGTAAGTGTGCGATAGTGACAGAGTTTAGGTTTAAGGGCGGGTTAAGTGAGTTAGGGTTAGGGTGCGGGTAGGGTAAGTGTGCGATAGTGACAGACTTTAGGTTTAGTGGTGGGTTAAGTGAGTTAGGGTTAGGGTGCGGGTAGGGTAAGTGTGTGATAGTGACGGACTGTAGGTTTAGTGGCGGGTTAAGTGAGTTAGGGTTAGGGTGTGAGTAGGGTAAGTGTGCAGTAGTGTCGGACCTTAGGGTTTGCGTTACGGTTAGTGTATGTATAGTTGTGTGTAATGTGTAGTTTACGTTTTGTGTGTCGGTGTTTTGGGTGTCGGTGTTATGGTGTTCGGTTTTGTGCATTTTCGGTCTTTTGGTGTCAGTGTTTTGGGTGTCGGCTTTGTGGCGTGTCGGTGTTGTGATAGGGATCCATATAAACATATGCATGACATTTTATTACATAAAGATACAAATGCACTGTATAGACACCAGAAGGAATTTGAAGAGAGTAAATTTAAATTTTACATAATTGAACAGGTTAAACAGGACTTAAGGGGTGGATTATGGGAAGCTTGTCTGGAATATAAAGAGTTATTTTGGCAACTAAAACTTTATGCTACAAGAAAACCAGGGTTGAATGACCATTTAAGTATTAACATTGTCCTTAAATTAAGGACAGCAAAATTATAAATTATTTTTTATAAATGTTAAATATGAATTCATTTTATATGTTTAGTGATTAGCACTTATGGAATTGATGAATTAATGTACTTGTATGTACATTTTAGTAGCCATTACTATTTTAATGTATGTTTTTATTAAATGTTTGCAGTATATTTGTGAAAACATTACCATGAACTGAACCACAGGGTAGGATAGCTTCATATTTATTAATGTGATGATCTCATTGGTGGATTTGTAAGGGAATATGTGTAGAAGGCTGGTCATTATTTTATTTAATTGTTCTGATGAAGCTCTGGAGATTCCTGGGTGAAAACACTTAACTTGGATTGCAATTTGTACTTTAAATCTTGGAGGTTCCGTGATTCTGCACCAGTGTTTTTTTACCTTTTTAATGGCTGCTATTCCATATCCATTAGGAATGACAATAAACTGACTGGTTCCGCCCATAGTAACTATGAACAAGGAAGTATAGTCAGTAATGTTAGCAGTAAAATCAAATAATGTCTCCAAAAATTGTTTTAATGTCACTTAAAACTGTATGAGCCACTGATAAAGCTTCCCTTAATTGTTTCTCAATGTAGATCAATAATGGCTTAGTCACCCATCACTCGCCTGCAAATATTGGGTGAAGTGGAAGGTTAACAGTAGCCTTATGAATTTTGGGAAGGCCTTTTTTAGATGGATTAAGTGGATGTGCTATAGTTAAATATTACATTAAAGTTTGGTGAAATTTGCGACACATGAAAAGATCATAAATCGTATCATTAATGGTCTTAGTCATTGTCCTTACTTTTGTATGATTAGTAGGCATATAGGTGTTAAGTATATCAAGCATGGCATGCATTTGGGCATCAGAATCTGATAGTTCCATAACTACAGTGGCTCCTCCCTTATCAGCAAGACAAATAATAATCTCGTTGTTACTTTGCAGTTGATGCATTGCTGCTCTTTCCTGGGGGGGTTGGATTATGGTAATATCGTTTGGGTTGATTCAACGTTTTGAATATCTTTGTCTGACAAAATCTAAGAAATGTCTCCAAAACTGAATTATTCTGTAGTATAAACAAATTTGGCTTTTAAAAAATGTTCTTGTTAGTGCCATCAGTGTCAGCATGCATACTCTTTAGCATGACATTCCTACATACAGTTTGATTCAGAAAAACATCACTCGGTTGTGACAGGATAGCAGGAGTAAAGGTCAAGCCCTTATTAAGTAGATTAAGTTGTGCTGTTGACAACTGGTAACAACTTAAATTCACTACTAATCCACTTTGTGCCATTTCTAAAGATACATTAATTAATGGTCTGTGGAGACCTTTCTCCTTTTCCTGCCCTCTGTGTGTATTTATCAGTTTTACTGGAAAAGGAATTGTTTGAAAGAGAATAAAACAGAATTGTCCTTGCGTCTAGCTCGCAAACTCACTTCTGATTTGTAATTTGTTGTAGAAGACATATTCTCCTGTTGTTCACTAGTAGTATCACTTAACGTCTAGCTCGCAAACTCACTTCTGATTTTTAATTTGTTGTAGAAGACATATTCTCCTGTTCACTAGTAGTATCACCATTAAGTGTAGTGACATTACTCAAAGAATGCTGTTTATCCTTCTGTTCATTTGGAATCATTACACACAGTCCATGAATTACTATTAGCACCTCCTCTCTCCCTAACAGCACTTTGTTCCTTTGGCCAAATGAAAATCTGACCATTTTTAAAATCTGTATAATCTTTCATTAATTTCTTGGTTTTAATGCATTCCAAGCATGCATCTACTATAGAAACATTGGAATATAGCTCCTAAGCTTATCAATAAAGACATTGTCAAGGAACTTACTATTTCTTTTTTGTTGTTGTTCAACCAGTTTCTTCAAATACCATTCTATAGGTTCGAAATATTCCAAAATCAGTTTCATATAGCTGAAGCTGGTTTCCAAATTTAGGAGCTGCCATTTCCTTAGTAGTTCAGGATGTGTAGATCCGTAGGTAGGCATAACCAGAATCCGCAAACTCCTAGGAACAACTTTATAGTAGATACAAGCCTTCATGTGGAGTCATTGCCATTGTACTTTCTTTAGCTTTTGTAAGGAATTCTCAAGTATATGACAAGCTGCCATAAAA
Organism: Protopterus annectens; assembly: GCF_019279795.1. NCBI lineage: Eukaryota > Metazoa > Chordata > Ceratodontiformes > Protopteridae > Protopterus > Protopterus annectens. Next base: position 302,087,168 of record NC_056745.1, on the reverse strand, counting down.
TGCTCATGTCCTGACCTGTTTTCTACATTTTTTCCAATGCTTCAGGTGGCCCATCCAAATTCAGACATAACAGGGGTTAGTCAAAACCATAGTAACTTTCCTCCTGTTGATGGAGATATCTATTCTCTTGTTCATTGATGGACGATAATCCAGTTCAGTATTGTGTGTAGTGCCTATACTGCCTTCTGCCATGGGTGGGCATCCACTTAAAATGTACAAAACAGCAAATAAAAGTGAATATTCGACTGCTAAAGATAAATGCTGCAACGTAGTTATCAGTAAAGTTAATAAAAGTAGCACTATCACCACGGAATAGAGCATAAAACCAAAACTTTAATAAATAAACAGAAAGGTCAAGTAAAAAACTAAGCACTTCCGGGTGTGACATCACCCTTCTTCAGATACAGATTTAGTTAATTCATAAAACAGTAATCCATTTAAAAAAGGCTCTAACAATCAATATTGTTTAAATGGTCTATGCCTCTTTAAGTCAGGGTTCAATGGGATACATGTGTTGAGCCCCAGAGGTATATCAGCCTGTAGACCTCCAATCCAATTGGCTTCCACCAATTCCATAGTTAAAACTATGTCACTGCCCCTTTCATTCTCTCAACTTCTAGTACCATAAACAAGAAGAAACGTGTATTATAAGTGAGAATGTTTCCCTAATGGATTCTTAGAGTCCTTTAAATGTATGTCACTCAAGTGTTTAGTCATTCTCTCCCTCAGCTACCTATTTGTCTTACCAACTTAGAAACAGTCACCATCTCTGACAGTAAGTAATGTAAACAACGTTTTTGTTTTGCAGGTAGCCTAACTTCGCAATGAATATGACCTACCAGTTACGGATCATGTGGCCCAGGCAGGTATGACCCTAGCCCTGAGTAGCATCCTGCCTTCACCCAGAATGATGCCACAATATAAAGACAAAATGATTGACTTCAACAATTGGCTAAGGTTCTGGTGTCATTCAAGGGGATCCAGTATCTGTCTGCCTGGGACGACATCTACAGACCACGATACTTTGCCAGAGATGGTCTGCACCTGTCGCCGCTGGGATTCATGTTACTGGCTAAGGCTCTTGCCACCCCTATAGTGCCTTTTTTTAGGCAAAGTTCAAAGGACAAAACCACCACCGTAACAGGTACAAGCATGCAAAATCTGAAGGTAATGCTACTCAATGCTAGAAGTCTAAACTTCAAAATGCACTCTCTCGAGGCACTCCTAAAAATGGAGAACATCAATATGTGCAGTAACTAAGACCTGGTTCAAGGCTCCAGAGAGCACACCTGCAATACCTGGCTGCAACTCTTACCACTTTTCGGCCACTAAACCGTGACCGAAACACTGAAGGTGGAGGAGTGGCCATATTCACCAAGGATATTCACACCACCAGGCTAGTTGCCCAGCACAATGCGTCTGAAATTCTACAGGTGCAACTAACACTAGGTAAGACTGCAATCCAAATTGTAGCTTGCTACAGATTCCCCACCATGCCCCAAGATTTTCACTACACCTTTCTAAACATACTGGAAAATATTACAATACAACCAAACACCCTAATACGGGGTGATTTCAACTACCCTGCCATTAACTGGGAAAGCTACTCATGTACCAACACCTTTGCCCAGTGGTTTTTGGAATTCGTAAATTCCAATGCCCTGGATCAACTAATCCATAGTCCCACCAGGGGCTGCAATGTCCTAGATCTGGTCATTACCAATATAGGAAATCGATGCTCCACACCTGTGGTCACCCGCTCGTTGGTCAGGTCTGACCATAAGCTAAAAACCCTTGACATCCATATCCCTCCCCCACACCCCAGTAAGGAAACCTCTGTAAAAAAAACTTCTCCAAAGCCAACTTCATGCTACTCAAGTCAGAAGTGACAAACTTCATGACACCCATGCAGACGGGAACTGAAAGTTCGACTGCTGAATCCTACACTAAGGCACTGTATGAGGTCATCCACTCGTGCATGAATCGTGCCATCCCAAATAGAACCAAGACACTCTCCTCCAAAAAAAGGAAGCTAATCTGGTGGTCCCCTGCCATAAACAAACTTTACAACAAAAGGAAGAAACTGTTGCAGAAAAGAGGAAAATCCCAGGATGCAAAAAACTCCCTTACCAGCCTCAGTAAGAAGCTGAGATCCCTCATAAAATCCTCCAAAGCTAGGTACAAAAATAAAATTGCCAAAAATTCCAAAGACAACCACAAGGCATTCTATAACTATGTCAAGAATCAAAATGGCAATGCTCAGATCTGTTCTGAGCTACAACAGAATGGCATTAAATATACTGATCCCAAGGATATTGCCAATATCCTGACAGATCGATTCAGTGCCAACTTCACCACCCTCTCACCCCCTAAAGGACCCATCTCAGTACCAAAAGATTGCCAAATTCTGGTAATAACGGCCACACAGGTAAAAAAAAAAACGTACTCTCCATAGCTAAGAATACAGCATCCATAGGACCAGACGACATCCTGGGCTGTGTACTACATGGCACCTCACCTAAGTGTCATGTTTAATCATAGCATCACCTCAGGCTTTGTGCCCACTGAGTAGTGCACAGCTACAGTTATCCCACTCCATAAGGGGGGGATCCACCTTGGATCCTGGGAACTACCACCCCATCAGTCTGATAAGCCTAATCTGCAAGGCCATGGAACGTATTTTCATGGAACTTATAAACAAAGACATTTGCAACCTTCAAACACTGGACCCCACCCAGTTTGTGTTCATGAAGGGCCGATCTTGTCTCCTGAACGTGATTGACTTCTTCGAATCGGTCTCCAGAGTTGTTGACAAGGGTAAGGCAGTCCACACAGCCTATTTGAACCTCGCCAAGGCCTTCGACACCATCTCCCACTCTGGAATCATAGATAAACTTACTAAGCTGGGCATTAATCCCTATGTAACTCAATGGGATGCTAACTGGCTTACTGACAGAATCCACACTGTAAAAGTAGCCGACTCCAAATCCAGCTCCAGACAAGTGACAAGTGGAGTACCTCAGGGTTCAGTCCTGGGACCGCTCTTGTTTGGCATCTACTTCTCTGAAGTACAGGCCAACACTAAGGGACTCTGGCTAACAAAATTCTCAGATGACTGCAAACTGGGAGCCATTACTGAATCCCCAAATGATGTGGATATTCTATAAAAGGGCCTTACAGAAACAGATGCTTGGTGCCAGAGCCCTGGGCTCAAGCTCAATGCCAAGAAATGCATAGTTATCCCCATTGGGAAAAAACATGTACCCGTGAATTACCACATAGGTGGTAGTACTAAACACGGAAAGAGACTTAGGGACACGGGTGGACAGTGGTCTCACCTTCGATAACCACATCGCCACAACAGTCAGGAAATCCTTCTACGTGGCACATCTCATCACTAAGGGGTTTTCATTCAGAAAAAAGGAGGTCATTGTACTCATCCCTCATTAGACCCATTATAGAATACAATGCCCCGTTTGGTATGTACCTCTCAAGACATCTACATCAACTGGAAAGGCCGAAGAAATACCTTACTAAAAGAATCACAGGCCTAAAGCAGATGCCCTGTGCTGACTGTCTTAAAAAAATTCCAGCTATACTGTGTTGCATATCGTCTACTCAGAGGCGATCTCTGCTTAACATACAAGGCCATGTCAAACCCAGAGCTTTTGGACATGCTACACTTAAAGAAATCCCAATCCCTCAGAGCCAGATGCTCCAGGGATCTAAACCTTGTCATCACAATGAACAAAACATGTTGGAGGGATAGGTTCCTGACCCAGAGACTACCCAGACTCTGGAATAGACTGCCCATACATGTCAAGCAGAGCGCCTCTTTGACCCTCTTCAGAAGGAACCTTGACGATTGGATGGGAGATAGGAAATTCGCCCTGGGGATCACGTCAGTTGCCCTGCTAGACAGGGGTCCAAGGAAGTAAATATTGTGGCAAGAAATAGCCAGGGAATTGTTTTGGCTAGGCTTGTATAGACCCTAGGGCCGATAGGTTCATAGGTTGGTACTAGGCTATGTATAAAGTCCTGTTTTTTAGAGATGTACTTGTAGTAGGTACAAGTATTACACAGGTGTGTGCCCTGCTTATGAGGAACAAACCCCCTGATTACTTGATTTGGCATGACACAGTAGACATTTCAAGTTTCTGTTATTTTTGAAAGAAAGGACAGAGTTTCACCTGCTATCCATTTGATATTGTCATCACACATAAGAGTATGCTAGTTTTTTCTTATAATATTGCAGACATAAATGGTGTCAATAGAGTAAGTGAATACAACCTAGCTTGGGGGATTCCGATGGGTAGCTCTCTGCTAATTGATGCTAGCTCTGTCCTCTGTACGTGAGAAGAGTCTCCAATGAGATGTTCTTAAAGAAGTGATATGTTTTGTATGGTTTGCACATCCTTTCTTCTTATAACCTCCTTTGAATGAATTCATCACTCAAAATGTGGTTTGCTTGTAGAAAATCGTCCTCCCTAGTGTGAAGTCGAGTTCCTTAATACTTGACCTTTTAAAATGTTCTGAAAATCATGTTTAGGCTGGTGAAGTAAGGTATTCTTCCTACATGCTTTATGACAAATGGTAGTATGAATACCACTCACCATGTCTAGTTCCAGACATGTACATACATACATATATATTTATATCTTAAAGGTAAGGAACTTGATTTCTCTCAATGACATGGAAAACAAACTTCTCCTAGTTTATTGAAGTTCTCGTGTCTGAAAGATGTTTGTCTGGAAACAGACAAGTTGGAGAAGGCAGTGATCTAGGGATAGAACCGAGGCAGTGATCTAGGGATAGAACCAGCAATAAACAGTAAGAACAAATGGAAGAAACCTATCACCTTCTGCTCCGCACTCCATCCCACTACCTCAGCATATGAAGAGAAATGTGAGGATGATGAGCATGGAATTACAGGTAAGCCTTGCAAGAGGAAATTTTATAACCTCACACAAGAAGAATCGTCAACACTAAAATGACTCAGTGAAGACAAGACAATGATTATGAAAGCAGACAAGGGTGGTGGCATCTTCATCACAGGCACTGAGAAATACAATCAGAACATTGAATAAATGCTAAAGAATCAGAATTTCTACAAGAAAGTGGATATTGAACAAGTTACAAAAGCTTGCAAGGTCATTGACATCAGGCAGGCTAAGCATAACTCAGCAGGACTTCTAGGCAATAGTTTGGTTGGCTTTCTGACAGTCCCTCTTGTGACATCCCCCACTCTGAGCCAGTAATCCAGGAGTCTGAATCCTGACCACTGACACTTTGAGTACAAGTCGATACTTTTCCTGATGCAGACCTCTCTGCATCAAGCACAATTTCCTTTAAGAGCGCACAGAGAACACAGTCAGCCCAGGGTCTGGATTTCTCCGTGTCTGTCTCTCCCCAGGTCCCCAATAAGGCTGTCCACTGGCGCAGCAATGTTCATCACCCTGTCTGTGACACCAGTGCTTTGTGTCCCTGTAGCTGACTCACACACACTTTGAGATTTAATTTTCTCACACACACACACACCTGAGAAAGGCTGGCACAGATCACCCACTCCAACTTTGCCCAGGCTATAAGGTAGATTCACTGCCACCAGTCAGTTACTATAAGATTCTTCAAAGGGCATCCAATTATGTTGGGTGAAGTTAATATTAATACAAATGGTAATGTTGACCAGACAGCCAGGCTTTCAGGAGTGGCCACAATTATCACCAAATAAATATATGCAAATACTCTGAAAGCTTAAACATTTTGTAAAGGGACCAGCCACAGTCAATCACAGGAAATATTAAAAATAACACCGCTGGAAAGCATCACACAGTTATAAAAAACATAACTATTGTTACTATATTTTCCTAACTGATTTAAAGAATTACTATTCCTGGCCACTTACTAGCGCAAGGCAAGATGAAGTAAGTGAGTGGTCTTCCTTCTTGGTCAGGTTTCAAAAACAGAGTGCTGAGACATCAGTCTCCTCTAATATTAAAACATTGTTTCTGTACAGAATGACATTGCATACATTTTATCCCCACACTATCGCCAACACTAGAAGCTGCTAAAATTTTAGCACTTATACATTATCATAATTTCAAACCTCTACCTCTGCTCTCCCAGAGTAATAATTAGCTCCCTGCTATAGACAATAAAGAAGGCTTTCTAATATTTGGTTTCCAAGACATTTTGTGTCTGGCAGCATCCAGAACTGTAACATACTAACTTTATGGTCTAATTTAGTTTCAACTATTTTTTCAAATTTTGCTGCAGCTGGATTGTGATTAACCTCTTCACTTCTAGTATCCTCTATTATAATATGTACATTTAAACAGTTACAGTAATGCATGTACATTTCTTTACTTTCTAGCAGGGTACACTGTTATATTTTTTAACACAAGCAGCTTTAGAAATACCAACACAAGCATCTGTAGAAATCAGTTTGATATAAAAGTGACATATAATTCTTTACAAAATTCTAGCTAGTTGTGTTGGCATATGGTCCATATCCATTGTCCCGCTTCTTCTGGCATGGTTGGCAGTGCCTATCATCACGCCACAACTTTCTGGCATCCCGAAACCTTTCAGAAATGTCCAAAACCCACCTTATCAGCCAGGTTTAGCAGAAGCTAGTTCACTGAAACTTCATCCATTCAAATGGAATTTAAGATTAAAGAGCTTACTAGGAGTGCTCCTTCATTCATTTTGGACTTGTTTGATTTCCTGAAAAAAAAAATAAAAGAAACAAAATTATAACCAGAGATAGTACTTGCCATGCTTAATGTGGAATCCCTATACAGTGTTCTTCCCCAGAAACTACTGTGTTGATACTGTGAAACAATACATTGTCTCAAGGGCCAACACCAACCATGGAGAAATTAAAGCTACTGAGAATATGAAGGACTTCATACTCATTAATAATTACTTTCACTTCAATCAGAAGTGGTGAAAACAAAAAAGTGGGGAGCCATGAGAGCTGCATTGGCCCTTGGGTTAGCCAGTATAGTCTTGGCAAGAATGGAAGAGAACACCATCTTTTCCTCAAAACAATATGAATGCATGGATTATTACTATCATTTTATTGATAATATCTTTATCACATGGAAAGGATTTCTAGGGGACAAGCTGTGCAACTACTATGTCTAGATCAAGAACACCAAAGATTTTTTACATTTCACTAATCATTATGTTTATGGTAAGGTGAAAATCTTGGACATCACCATCCTATGAAGACAGAAAGGAGAAGCTTAAAATGACCTGTACAGAAAACCTACATGAGTGAATCTACTTCTACACACTAACAGCATGCACCACAGAATTACTAAGAAAAAATGTCATGAAATCACAGAGAATGAGAATAGCCAGAGTTTCTGGAAAGATGGGCTGATTTCTCCTCAACCTAGATCAACTGCAGCATGATATTCTGGAAAGAGGATACAATGAAGAATTTGGTGGCTAACATACTGGGACCCATTAAACTCCTCAAACAAAATAATTCAGCTCCACTGAACCCCCAGAAGGAAACGGTCACAAGCCATGCAAACAAATATCAGTGAAGAAAATGAGAAACATAAAAGCAGTATCCTAATTTATTCCAAGGATTCACATGTAACAAAAAGAAAAATGGTTGAAACCCAAAGCATCATAAGGGAAAACCAATCAATCAGTCAGGTTCTGGACCTGCAACCATCCTTCATTTATTGAAAAGAAAAAAACATTAGAAGTTGAGCAGAAAATGAAAGAAATGAGTCCACTCACAGCACTACAGGAAGGAACCTTTCCTTGATACTGTGCATGTATGAGCCAAACAAACTTATTTTATATGTAGAAACTCAAAAAAGAAATATGTTTGCACTGACAGACATAACTCCAGTGGTAACTTTGTGATATACTGAGCACGCTGCACAAATACAAAGCATTCTACATGGGCAAAACAATGGACTCTCTTAAAATAGAGAGTGACCAATAATTATAACAAATTTAGACATAAGGTGAAAACATTGATTAAGAATAGATACAAGTTATATGACACTGATTAATAGAATTTTTTTTATCCAGTTTATAGAGAAATTAAAGGCAAGTTAGTATAATACAAATGAGAATTGCAATAGGAAGTAAGAAAAAAAGCAGGGTTATTCTATATTTAGAGAGAACGCCTGGGGAGAAAAATTGATAGAAGTAAGGAAGTGGATGAAGAAGGGAGATTAAAATGATGTAAAGTATGAATAGGTATTTGTTCACATTTATTGATGTAATGTATCCTGATGTTGAGCAAGAACAGAGCCAGCTTTTGGCTACAAAGTCTTTCATAATGGTTTTGAATGATGGGAGGGTGGGTACTGACCTGATGGATAGAGAGAGAGAGTTCCAGGCCTTAGCAACACGGTATGAGTACAGACAATGCCCAGCAGATTTGACAGGTTTTTGGTCATTGGATTTTAATAACTGACTGGGAACATAGTTGGGTAGAATTTTTACTGGTGGACAACAAGATGGATTCTGGATAATTTTCTAAGTAGTAGAAAGCTGTGTATATGTTAGTTGATGGAGTAGTTCTAACAGGTTTAGGCTTTAGTGTTGTATAGTGGTAGTTTTCTCAAAGGTGTTTTTGCTCCAGATTTAGTAACTTTGTTGTAGCATTGTTCAAGTTTTGATTTTTGTGATGCCTAAAGGTGAGTAAGGCCAGGAGCACCATAAAGAAGCATGGGGAGAATATATGTAGTGGCAGGTATACCTTTAGTTATGATGTTTGAGTATTTTTTGGCTATATAAAGCATCCCTAGTTTTTGAAGAGTTTTTCTTATGCAATTTTGTATATGCAGGTCGAATTTAAGATTATTATCCAATGTAACCCTCATCATTTGCTATATAAAGTGATTTCAGTGGTTGTATTATTACGAGAGAGGACTTCGAATTTTGTTTTTTCATTGTAGAGGGATTTGGGGAAAAAAAGTAGTACTTTTCTTTTTTAGGGTTGAGCATTAGTTGTGAGTTACAAAGCCATGTTTCAGTTGCTGTTAAAGCTTCCAGAGTGATTTTTTTTTTTTGGAGGTGTGTCATGTGCAAATGAGTATGGAGTCCTTTGCATACTGTATTAGAGAGAATTGATATGTAGATGGTGTTGTGAGAATGTTAGACGACAGGACCAAGGATAGAGCTTAGTGGTACACCAGTAGTGACTAGGAGGTATGGAGAGAGGGAGGAGTGCCATTTTACTGACTGATACCTATTGAATAGGTAGCTTTTAAACCACAGAAGGGTGGGCTGAGAGAGACCTAATGGGGACATTTCAAGTAGAAGTTTGCTGTGACAAACTGTGCCTAAGGCTTTAGACAAGTCTAGAAATAAGGAGTAGACACATATGCCACTATCTCTAGCTTTATGACAGTGTCTATATAGGTTAGAAGTGGAAGTGCAGTGTTAGTACTGTGGGAAGGACAGAAGCCATGTTGTGTGGGGGATAAAAAGTTCTTCCTGCAAGAGATAGGTTAGCAATTGTTTCTGAATATATTTTTCAAGTATTTTTTTTTTTGGGGGGGGGGGTTAAGATTGCTATAGGTCTAAAGTTAGTAATGTCTCTTGAATTTCCTCCTGTGTGCATAGGGATAATGTGTGACTTTTTCAAGAGAGGGACTGCAGGATTCCTGGACTGACCTATTTACAAGAATTGAGACAGAGTAGGCAGTACTGTATGTCATAACACAAAAAGCACCACGATATGACCAATGAATAGTCTATTACAGATTTTTCCTCTAGCGCCTCAGATTCACAAAGCCTTCAAGGAGTAAAATGCAGTTATAATTGCATTTTACTCCTTGAAGGCTTTGTGAAGCCGAGGCGCTAGAGGAAAAATCTGTAACAGACTATTCATTGATCATATTGTGGTGCTTTTTGTGTTGTGACGTACAGAATTGGTGTTTCCAGTGTTGCTTAGGCAGTACTGTTGGCTGCTGTTTTAAGGTATGTGCTTGGAAGGTCATCATCATGGTTTGTTTGTGTAAGAGTAGTTTTATATAGGATATGGGCACAGGTTTGAAGGTGAAAGTGGAGGTGGTAATACATGGCATCTGGGCAGGGTAAGGAGCAGATGTTGGGGAATCCTTGGTTAGAGATGCTGTATTATCTGTGAAATAATAAGAGTTGAATTGTAGTGCAGTTTCTAGTAATGAGTTATTGAGAGTGGGGTTGGGGTTGAATTTATGGCCAGAGCGTAAGATTTCTTTAATGGCTGTCCAGAATTTTTTTAGGGTTGTGTTTACTGTTATACTGAAAGTTATTTACTATAGTTTTTGTCTTCATTAATTTACTTTTTTGTACGATTGCAAAGCATTCTGAAGTTTAAGATATTGTGATGCTTTACATTTTATTACCATTCTTTCCATGCTTTTTCTCTGTCATGCACTCACGTTCAGCTCTTTTTGGATAGCCAAATTGCATTATTTGTTTTTAGTCTCTTCCTTATAGGAGGTGCAAGGCTTTTCAGGATAGTCAGGAAATTTATATTAAATTCCCTTACAGTATCATGTAAGGGGAGGGTGTTTAGAAAGTTCCAGTTAATAGATGATAGGGTAGTACCAGTTAATAGATGATAGGGTAGTAGTGACAATTTCTGGGTTAAACTTGGAAATGAAACATATTGTTTTATAAACATGCTGTTTAAGTGGATGTGTGAGATGTCTGGTTGTATAGATTGAGAGTTGATAGTGAGATAGTCAAACATTGTACCTGAGGGCCGTGTATCCAGTCTAATAGGAAATTTGATGTCTTGCTATAATTTGTAGGGCTATTAATTAGTTGTGTGAAACCAAATAAGGTCATGTTAGATGTAGAAGAGTTAGAGTTTATATCCAATCAATTGACATTCATACCACCTAGTAGTAGTATTTCTTGTGGAATTGTTATGAATAGCCAGCGTAGGAAATGCTCCTATATAGCTGTATTGTCACCAGGATGGAAGTACAGAACATTAACACATATTTATTTATAATGTGTGTGCATGTGTGTGTGTGTGTGTGTGTATGTGTGTGTGTGTGTGTGTGTGTGTGTGTGTGTGTGTGTGTGTGTGTGTGTGTGTGTATATGTATATATATATATATATATATATATATAAAAATACATATGAATTTTATATATGTACATCTTTGTGTGTGTATATGTTTGTGTAAGTATTTACACATGCAGTTTACATATTTTTTGGTTTGTCTTGACTGTGTCCTTGTGTGGCCTATCTCCACCCTTTCCCTTTCCCTCTTACCCTGTGTGTTGTAAGCCTGGGAATTTTCATGCACGCACAGAGCCGGATCAAGGTCAAGTGGGGCCCTAGGCAAGGTAATAAATCTGGGGCCCCCTCCAGAGCAGCTCATCTGCAGCAACCCCCCCCCCCCCCCCGCAGCAGCTCCTTCCTCAGCCATTTCAGTGTTTCACTACTTGGCTCTTTCTCTCCAGTTACCATAAACACCATTCAAACTTGTGCACATACTGCTTTCTTATTTACTTCTTGATTACAGATTTTGAAATGAAATAGCACAAACACTGTTAGCCACTTGCTTAGCACGAGCAGTAAAACTTCTCTGTCCTTTATACTCAGTCAAATGACATAAAACCCGCATTCAAAGAAAAGGCATCTGGCAAGTGGAGGATTAAGTTTACCTTTGGGCAGTTTTCAAACCATAGGCTACTTGCACACATATATAGGGCCATGCATACATGTATGTGTTCTTTGATTTCCCCTTCCTGATTGTATTAAATTATATTCCTTGTATAATACAGCACCACTTGTTAGAATGTGTTTTAAATTTGTAGTTTTGAACATTCTTCAGTAAGCAGTGAAACAAAATATACAGTGGATATAAAAGGTTTACACACCCCTGTTAAAATGCCAAGTTTTTGTGGTAAAAAATGAAACCACAGTAAATCATTTCAAAACTTTTCCCACCTTTAATGTGACCTATAACCTGTACAATTCAATTGAAAAACAAACAAATCAGTTAGGGGAAAAATTAAAAACATACAATATGCTGGTTGCATAAGTGTGTTCACCCTTAAACTAATATTTTGTTGTGTGTGCACACCCTTAAACATACTTTTGTTGAAGCACCTTTTGATTTAATTACAGTATTCAGTCTTCTTGGGTAGGAGTCTTTCAGCATGGCACATCTTGACTTGGCAATATTTGCCCACTCTTCCTTTCAAAAGCGCTCCAAATCTGTCACATTGCGAGGGCATCTCTTGTGTATAGCCCTCTTCAGGTCACCCCACAGATTTTCTATTGGATTTAGGTCTGGGCTCTGGCTGGGCCATTCCAAAACTTTAATTTTCTTCTGGTGAAGCCATTCTTTTGCTGATTTGGATGTGTGCTTGGTGTCATTGTCGTGTTGAAAGGTGAAATTCCTGTTCAGCTTTCTAACAGATGCCTGAAGGTTTTGGGCCAAAAGTAGCTGGTATTTGGAACTGTTCATAATTCCTTCCACCTTGACTAAAGCCCCAGTTCCAGCTGAATAAAAGCAACCCCAAAGCATGATACTGCCACCACCATGCTTCACTGTGAGGATGGTGTTCTTTTGGTGATGCAAAGTTTTGTTTTTACGCCAAACGTACCTTTTGGGTTGTGACCAAAAAGTTCAACCTTGGTCTCCTCCGACCATAACACATTTTCCCACATACTTTTGGGAGACTTGATGTATTGTTTTGCAAATTTTAGCCGGGCCTGGATGTTTTTCTGTGTAAGAAAAGGCTTCTGTCTTGCAACCCTACTGCATAGTTCAGACATATGGAAAATACGGGAGATTGTCACATGTAGTACACAACCAATACTTGCTAGAAATGCCTGCAGCTTCTTCAGTGTTGCTGTAGGTCTCTTGGCAGCCTCCTTGACCAGTTTTCATTTTGCCTTTTCATCAATTTTGGAGGGACGTCCAGTTCTTTGCAACGTCACTGTTGTCCCATATTTTCTCCACTTTTTGATGACTGTCTTCCATGGTATATCCAGTGCTGTGGAAAATTTGTGTACCCTTCTCCTGACTGATACTTTTCAAAAATGAGATCCCTTTGATGCTTTTTAAGCTGTCTATGAACCATGGCTTTTGCTGTAGCAGGCAACTGAGTAAATGTCAGGAAAATCCTACTGGGACAACTGAACTTTATTTGGGGTTAATCAGAGTCTCTTTAATTGATGACAAGTGTGTACCCAAGAAGACTGAATGTTGTAATTAAATCAAAAAGTGCTTCAACAAAGTATTAGTTTAGGGTTGTGCAAACACAACAAAGTATTAGTTTAAGGGTGTGCACACTTATGCAACCAGTGTATTGTATGTTTTTTATTTTTTATATTTTTCCCCCAACATATTTGTTTGTTTTTCAGTTGAATTGTACAGGTTATAGGTCACATTAAAAGTGGGAAAAGTTTTGAAATTATTTATTGTGGTCTCAGTTTTAAATATAACAAAAACCTGACATTTTAACAGGGGTGTGTAAACTTCTCATATCCACTGTATGAACCAATGATGACAAAACTACAATTTCAGAAAATTTCACCCATAAAAGGACACTCAAACTTATGTCATGCAATCCACCAATATCACTCAATAAGCACAATCTCTACAGATGTAGAAGCCATCCGAATAATTCCACACTAAAGAGATCTTTTACTAATGAAGGGGTTGCTGCTGGCAAACACTTTACATTTCAGTGTTTCATCTACAAATTCAGTGCCTACTGCCCTTGAAGAATTAATTGCCTTTGCAACATTAAAAAAAATTGTAAGCTGATAATACTGCAATTGGGAATGACTGTTAAAATGACAAGTTCATAGTTACAAGGCATCTCATACAAAGGATACACTCAGGAGTGCAGAACCCCTGCCCCCCCTTAAAATGCATAAAATTATCAGCAACCGAAAGGGAACTGCAATACCACCACTCCATCTGTGTGGTGTGGGAGTAGAATCTACAACCTTCTGCACCAAAGGCAATTATGCTACTAACACTGCTTTTAAATTCTACACCACAAACAGTGACTGCCATTTGCTAAACAGTACAGTAGATTGCACCTTGAAAACAGACAGCATGAGCAACAGTAAACCTCCCTTCCCTTGAAACTCACAACTCTATGAAAATGCACTGAAAGTCATAATTTCCTGAAAATGTACCAGAACTCAAAACACATTTCTAGCAGCATTCTGGTAGTTGGTGTAGAGATTCAAGCTATTGTCTCCGCTGAAGCTCACAAATCTTTAGCAGTCTGGTAGTTTGTGTAGATAGAGGATTCGGGCTGTTGTCTCGACTTAAACTTACAATTTCTTCAGCAGTCTGGTAGCTGGTGTAGAGGATTCAGGCTTTTGTCTTCTGTAACCAGGGTCAAGCATGATAAAGTTAGTTGACTAACCTGCCTCCCCCTAAACTAGGCCATTACATACCATACCTCTCAACCTCTTAGCACAAGAAATCTGGACAAAGCCTAAAGTAATGGGGGGGGGGGGGCAAAGGCCCCAAAATAGGGATAGATTTTAAATATTGCTCTTAAAGACTTAGAAAGTTGCTAGATTAACAGGATTTGTCTTAACATGCATTTTCTGAAGGATATGAAGTCTGAAACTCATATGTCATTATTTAGTGACTTCAATGCTCCATGAATTGTCAAAAAAACGCAAAATGTATGAGGAATAAGCCAAAATGTGAGGCAAAAATCTGGACAGTTCAAGAGGTATGCTTACCTCTCAACCTGTTAGTGCAAGAAATATGGACAAAGCCTACAATAATGGAGATACTATGGCCCAAAATAGGGATATATTTTAAATATTGCTCTTTTTAACTTGTAAAGTTGCTAGAATAACAGGAGTTGTGTTGGCATGCATTTTCTGAAGGATATGAAGTCTGAAACTCGTATACCATTATTTAGAGACTTTGATCCTCCTTGAATTGCCAGAAAACCACAAATTGTATGAGGAATTGGACAAAAATATAAGGCAAAAATCTGGTCACTTGAGAGTTATGTTAAAGGACACACACACACACACACACACACACACACACACACACACACACACACACTTAGTCTTAGTGGAATGGACAGTTTAAATTCTGCACGCAAGTGTGAAGTGTGTTTACTTCCACACTGGCGTGCTTGCTGCGCAAGCATGGTTCTACTTAATGGAGAAAGCACCACCACCGCGGTGTTGAAAAGTTTTGTTTTTTAAATATATTATTAAAGTAAATGTTAAGCCTCCTGACCAGAGTGGGCCCTTTTCCAGCCACGGGGCCCTAGGCAACTGGCTATGTCACCTTCTGCTGGATCTTGCTCTGTGCATGCACATCTTCACACTTGTATTTTCTTTAGACTCGCACACAGTTGCCAAATCCTAATTACACCTCTGCCCTTAGTAGCATAATTATTTTTTGAACTCAGAAAACTGCTATGCTCCTCCCCTCTAGCATCACAGTATTTCACATAGAGGTGAATCTTATTGCCGTATTGTTTAGTAATGCAAAAACTGCAGGATTGGATGTTTGCACTATTTGACACTACGTGTAGCACACTGATTAACAGCCACTGACTTTGTACTTACTAACTTAGATGAGAACTAAACAGCACCAATCACATTAGAAATTCAAACCGTGCATGTACCACTGTTCCTCTCTTGGATTAATGCTTTCATCGAAATTTACATGTTTTTTATATAGAAAATAGAAAAGTGTATATTATTACTTGTTACTTTTATGTCCAACTTAGATATGACGAAGCTCTGTCAAGGGTGAAAGTACTCATCTTTTGCTTTTGTTTTTTTTAATAAACCAATGTTTAAACAAGCGATACCAGCTCAAATCCCCTTTTCTTGTTTTTAATAAAAATGCAAAGTGATCTTTAATGAGTATCTTACATAAGAATTTATGACAACAATCTATTTTAGCAATTTGTGTGCAGATTTAAGTTTTACTACTCTAAAGGTTGGAAAACTGCATTTCCTCTGTACTAGGTTTTGTTGTCTATGTAGATTGCATGGAGAAGTGAATACCCTGATTTAAATTAATAGAACTTTTATTACACTTTTTTTTATCATAGGTTCATAGGATATTAGGCTATTGGCCTGGAGGCCCTTATAAGCCTAGCCAAGAATTTCGCCCAGTTCCCTCAAACCCAGCACCTGTTTCCCCTGTCCAGCAGTGACACAGGTGGGATCCCAGGGCTATATTTTTTCTGTTTTCCATCCAGTCGTCCAGGTTCCTCTTAAAGAGGGCTGGAGAGGTACTCTGCTTGACATGGAGAGGAAGTCTATTCCACAGACGGGGGGGGGAGAGTCTTTGGGACACGCATCTATCCCACCAACAGGTTCTGCTTATGTTACAGACCAGGTTAAGGCCTTCTGTACGGGTTGCACGAGTGGATTTTGCCTTATGGTTATGCAGCAACTCCATCAAGGATGGGTCTGAAATGGCCTTGTATGCCAGACACAGGTCACCTCTGAGCAGTCTGTATGAGGCTGAATAGAGGGACAGGGCTTTTAGCCTGTCTGCATAGGATAGGTGTTTGAGACCCTGGAATTTCCTGGTCAGGAACCTCTATGGTTTCTCCAACTGCTGCATGTGCTTGGCAATGTACATGCCAAAGGGAGCATTATACTAGATACATGGATGTTATGACCTCCTTCTTCCTGGATAAAATACCCTCATTTATGAGTTGGATCATGTAGAAAGCCTTCTGTACAACTGAGGCAACGTGGTGGTCAAAAGTCCGATTGCTATCAACCTGGGTGCCCAAGTCCCTCATGACTGACTGCATGCATGCGTAGTATGTTGTTATTAATGTGGTAATTAGTGGGGATGACATTTCCCCAAAGGGGATAATGATGCATTTCTTGGCATTCAATTTGAGGCCATGCTTCTAGGACCAGTCATTAGTTTAGGTAAGGCCCTCTTGGAAGTTGTTAACATCACTAGGGGAATTTAAGACTGCGCCCAGCTTGCAGTCATCTGCAAACTTGGTCAGCCACAAACCACTGGTTTTGGCTTGCACCTCAGAAACGTATATCCCAAACAGTAGAGGCCCCAAGACCAGTCCTTTGGGTACACCACTTGTTACGGGTCTACTACTAGAAGTGGCTTCCCCTACTTTGACTGAGTAAGTTCTATCAGTGAGCCAGTTAGCTACCCATCTGGTAACATACATGTTAATGCCTAGCTGGGAGAGTTCATCTGTTATGCCCTTGTGGGGCATAGTGTCAAAGGTTTTAGCTAGGTCAAGGTAGATGGTGTTCACCATCTTCCCCTCATCCATGGCTTTGGTGACTGTTTCAAAGAAGTCATCCAAGTATCTGCATAGATATGTGTTGGTCTCACAGCTAAACATACAAACAATTAAAAATAATTGGTAGTTTTTAGGAAGATTTATTAAAAGTTTACAAAATGTAGTACATTACTACATTTTTTACAATGGTTGACTTTATATTGCATTTTAGATTAAAATGCATTATTAGAGAATGTAGTTTAAGTAGGTTCATAGGTAGCTACTAGGCTATTGGCCCTAGGGCCTATATAAGCCTAGCAAAACAGTACCCTGGCTTTCGCCACCCAAGAAAATTATTTTCCTGTGCCCCTGTATAGCAGAGCCACAGAAGTGATCCCCGGGGTGAATTTCCTATCTCCCATCCAATCATCAAGATTTTTCTTGAAGAGTGCTAATGAGGAGCTTTGTTTGATATAAATAGGTAGTTTGTTCTTGAGTATGGGAAGTCTCTGGGACAGGAATCTATCCCTCCTGCATGTTCTGTTTATTGTGGTGACAAGGTTTAGGTCCCCAGAGCGTGTAGCTCGGAGGGACTGAGCTTTCTTTAAGTGGAACATGTCCAACAGCTCTGGGTTTGACATAGCTTTGTATGTTAGGCAGAGATCGCCTCTGAGTAGGCGATATGCGATGGAGTAAAGCTGGAATTGTTTGAGACGGTCTGCGTAAGGCATCTGTTTGAGGTCGGTAATCCTGTTTGTGAGGTATTTCTGCAGCCTTTACAGTTGTTGTAGATGTCATGTGAGATACATACCAAAAGGGGCGTTGTACTCTACAATGGGTCTAATGAGCGACGAGTAGAGGGGAGTAATGACCTCTTTTTTCCTGGATGAGAACCCTTTTGTGATGGGGTGTGCCATGTAGAAGGATTTCCTGACTACTGTGGCGATGTGATTATCAAAGGAGAGACTACTGTCCACCTGTGTCCCAAGGTCTCTCACACTTTCGGTGTTAAGTAGACTACCGCCTATGTGGAAGTTCATAGGTACAGACTTTTTACCAAAAGGGATGACTATGCATTTTTTGGCACTGAGCTTGAGGCCATGGCATTGACACCAGGCATCTGTCTCAATGAGGCCCTTTTGTTGGATGTCCACATCATTAGGAGTTTTTATTATGGCTCTTAGTTTGCAGTCATCTGCGAACTTTCTTAGCCAAAGACCTTCTGTGTTAGCCTGTACTTCAGAGAAGTAGATACCAAACAGGAGAAGACCCAGGACTGAACCCTGTGGTACTCCATTTGTCACTGGTCTGATGTTGGATTTAGAGTCGCTACTTTCACATTGTGGGTTCTGTCACTGAGCCGGTTGGCAACCCATCTTGTGACATAGGGATTTATACCTAGTTTAGTGAGTTTATCTATAATTCCAGAGTGGGGGATGGTATCGAAAGCTTGTGTGAACCACCTTACCCTCATCTACGGCTTTGGTGACCGCTTCAAAGAAGTCTATCAGGTTTAGGAGACATGATCTGCCTTTTACAAACCCGAACTGGATAGGGTCCAGAGTTTGGAGATTACCAATGTCATTGTTTATAAGTTCCATGATGATACTTTCCGTAGCCTTGCAGACCAGGCTCATCAGCCTAATGGGGCGATAGTTCCTGGGGTCTGTGGTGGCTCCCCCTTTGTGGAGTGGGATAACCGTTGCTATGCACCATTCAGTGAACACAAAGCCTGAGGTGAGGCTATGATTGAACATGGTACTTAAGTGGGGTGCCAGTTCGTTCTGTAGTTCATGTAGAAAGCAGCCTGAAATGTTGTCAGGTCCCATGGATGCTGTGTTCTTGGCTTTGGAGAGTGTGTTTTTTGCCTGTGCAGCCGTGATTACAGGAGCTTTGCATTCTTCCAGTATAGAGATGGGCCCTTTGTGGTGTGAGAGAGGGGTAAAGTTAGCACTGAACCGATTTGCCTGTGCAGCCGTGATTACAGGAGCTTTGCATTCTTCCAGTATAGAGATGGGCCCTTTATGGTGTGAGAGAGGGGTAAAGTTAGCACTGAACCGATCTACCAGGATGTTGGCAATATCATTTGGTTCTGTATATTTAATGCCATTGTGCTGTAACTCAGAGCAGATCTGAGTGTTGCCATTGAGATTCTTGACATAGCTATAGAATGCTTTGTGGTTGTCTTTAGAAACAGTGGCGAGTTTTGTTTTTGTAACTAGCTTTGGAGGATTTTATGAGGGTTCTCAGCTTCTTACTGAGGCTGACCAGGGAGTTCCTCCACTCATGGGATTTTGCTCTTTTTTTGCAACAGTTTCTTTCTTCTGTTGTAGAGTTTGTTTATGGCAGGGGGCCACCAGATTGGCTTCCTTTTTTTAGAGGATAGCATCTTGGTTCTGTTAGGAATTGCACGATCCATGCACTCGTGTAAGTGCTTATAGAGTGCATTTGGATAGGATTCAGCAGTCGTACCTCTATTGTCCATCAGCATGGGTGTCGTGAAGTCTGCCACTTCTGTCTTAAGAAGCGTGAAGTTGGCTTTGGAGAAATTTTTTACAGTGGTTTCCGTAATGGGGGGTGAGGGTGGGATGTGGATGTCTGGGGTGATTAGCTTGTGGTTGGATCTGACCAACGAGGAATTGACCTCTGGTGTGGAACACCGGTTGCCCATGTTGGTAATGACCAGGTCTAGGATATTGCTGCCCCTGGTGGGGGTGTGGATAAGTTGATCCAAGGCGTTGGAATTTATGAATTCCAGAAAATGTTGAGCACAAGAGTTGGTACATGAGTAGTTTTCCCAGTTAATGGTGGGGTAGTTGAAATTGCCCATTATTAGGGTGTTAGGTTGTACTCTAATATTTTCCAGTGTATCAAGAAATGAGGAGTGGGAATCCTGGGGCATGATGGGGGATCTGTAGCAAGCTATAATTTGGATTGCGGTCTTGCCCATAGTTAGTTGCACTTGGATAATCTCGGATGCATTATGCTGAGCAACTAGCCTGGAGGTGTGGGTATCCTTAATGAATATGGACACGCCTCTGCCTTTAGTGTTTCAGTCCTGGTTAGGTGGCCGAAAGTTGTGGTATAAATTATAGCCTGGTAATGCAGGGGTGCTCTCTGGAGCCTTGAACCAGGTCTCTGTCACTGCACAAATGTCGATGCTCTCCATTTTAAGGAGTGCCTCGAGTGAGTGCATTTTGAGGTTTAGACTTCTAGCATGGAGTAGCATTACCCTCAAATTTTGCTTGCATGTACCTGTTACGGTGGTGAATTTGTCATTTGAACCGTGCCTAAAAAAGGCACTATAGGGGTGGCGAATCCCTCTCTGGCAAAGCATCGTGGTTTGTCGATCATGTCATCCCAAGCAGACCAATACTGGATCACCTTAGATTGACACCAGAAGCTTAGCTAATTGTTGAAGTCAGTCATTTTTTCCTTGTACTATGGTATCATTCTGGGTGATGGCAGGATGCCACTCAGGGCTAGGGTCATACCTGCATGGGCTACAAGATCGGACAGCTCCTCCCATGGCCGGCCTTAGGCATAGGCCAACTAGGCAGCCACCTAGGGCGCCACTCTAGTAGGGGCGCTTTTCCAGTATTTATTTGGTGTAGGTAAACTAGGATGGGGGCACCAGATGGTGTGGTGGGGGGCGCCGTGGAGCCCTTTTGCCTAGGGCACCAGTTGACCTAAGGTCGCTCCTGGTCCTCCATGTCTCTTTTCAAGTAGTCCAGGGAGGTACGTCTCCGGTAATTCACACCAACATGGAAAGTGACAGAGTCATATTTGTACTTGTGGAGTTACCTGAGTGCGTGCATTATGTGGCGGATCCTGGCACCCGGCAGGCAGCTGACAGTACCTTTCTCCTTGTTTAGCCTGGTGAGTGGAACATCAGTATGCCTGACTATAGAGTCACCTGTGACTAGAGTGTTGGCTACGTTGTTATGCCTTATGGGCTGTGGTTGAATGGCACACTGAGGTTTTGGGCTATGTGTCTTTTGGGTTGTGTTGGGGGGGGCGGAGGTTGCTTGCGTTTCTGCTTTGGAGGTCCCTGTTGCTTGGGTAGATTTTTATTGAGAGCCTCCACAAATGTAGGTGTGTGTTTTGTGTTTCTATGTGTGTGTTTTATGGTGTAGGTTTTGAGGGAATATGTGATGAGTGTGGTGTGGTGCAAGTGTTTACCTTCTCCTCTTGACTGTCTAGTCCAGTCTTGGGTGAAGAGAGTTTTGCTTCCAGTTTGGCTATATAAGTGCATCTCTCACAGGTTGTAGTGTTGGGTGGTAGGAGGAGAGGGTTGTCTGTGTACATGAGGCAGTTGCTGCATTGCTCCAAGATGCCCAGATTCATCAGGTAGACAGGAAAAAACACTGGGAGCTGACCCTTAGACATGCCTGGATAGGTGCTTATTTATAAAGTACTAAAAGCTGTTTTCCTCTAGACAAGTGAGGAACGTTGAGTGCTGTAGTAATTTGTAGCTTATTTAGTGCTTACAATGAGTTCTGAACAAATACTGTGCTGCTGTGACAAAGTATAAAACAGTCAGTATTTAGCTTTTAACAAGCCAGTGCCATGGTGTAGATGAATAAACCTATCACTACAGCCCAGCATACCTAGGTTTGAGTAGTAGCTCAGGTATATGAGGTACTGGCAAGGAGGAATGGGCAAGCCTATGGGGGGATGCACAGTCATTTCGGCGCTAACTGAAGGGAGATGTGGTCCTTGGATGGATTAATGATACGAGTATAAGGGAGGAGCAAAACGTAGGGTAGATCATAAGAGAAAAAAATTCACTGCACCCCCCCCCCCCACACACACACACACACACACATTGAAGCAGTTACCAGCAGATCCTCCAGGGTGCCCTTAGGTTCCATGCCTGCCCCAACCAGGAATAAATATTGTGGTGGAAGGAGAGGAGGAGGAGGAGCTGTCAAATTCAACGATGAAAGGAGCATTGGGGAGGGACAGGAGGATATGTAGAAATGGGGGAGGGGATAGAAAAAAAAAAAATTTGGATTTTAATTATATAGATGTATGCCCCGCTTTTTAAGTTATGCACAAACAATACTGTTAAAACTTGTAACAGCAGAAGAAATTGAAATGCATTGCTGCTTATTCTTTACTTCTGTTTATCATACGGTTATATAGGATTTATACTTGGAAAGTAAGCTTTTACTAAATAAAGGAGTAGGTTTATTATTACATATATATTTCACAGAATTTGTATACTTGCTTAAGGAGAGCTTGAACTTGTGTTTTACTTTAGTAGATCAATAGGTAGCACACTTGGTGCGCAGAGTATGTGGATTCTGTTCCCACAACAGCTAGTCAAATACATTTTCCAATATTGACACTGCAGGGGATGTTGCATTCCTAAGGATGCTGTCCTTCAGATGAGATGCCTGAGTTAGTGGTAACTCGTGGATGTAAAAGATCCCACTGCACTTATTGAAAAGAATAGGGGTCCTTTACTTGCGTGTTATTTACATGATGCATTATTTACTTAGCTACATTTTTACCTATTTACACTATTTTTCTTATTTTCTTCATTTATGCATCTCAGCACTTTATATAAATTTAATGAAGCTGCAAATACTGCTGGATTTAACAATCCTAATCCCCTTTCATGTTTGTCTATGTATAACATTCCCCTCTTGGCTGGATTTAATCTAGATCCCCATGTAAAAGAGAATGTAATTTCTAATAATACACTATTTCCCATTACTATGGAATTTATCAAATTAATTTTTTTCTTTAGGATAATCTGTATGTTTTCTGCATACATTTTTTTCAGTTCTTGTAACAAATTTTTCTGTTGTAGTTCACATATTGCTTTATTACCAAAGTTTATTCCCAGTACTGAGATTTCTTTCATTGTAAACTGTATTCTTCCTGTTTTTATGTTATCCCTCAAACCTTTACATTTAGCCTTATTTAATGTCATACCTATTTCTTTTAAACAGTCTACCACACAGAATATTGCTGCCTTTATTCTAGCAACCATTTCTTGAGCTAAGAGGCTGAGAGGTATGATACACCCCTTCATCTGTTATATGCTTTGCGTTCTTCATTTTATTATTCACCTTACTCACTACCATATTCATAACCAAAGCAAACAATATACCACTCGTAGGACAGCCTTGTCTTATCCCATTACTGATCCCTCTTCCTTTACTTAACCAGCCATTAATTAAAATTCTTATCTTATTGTTACTATGTGCTGCCATATAAACTTTTTTTTAACTTTACTGTTAACAATAGGAGGCACTGCCAGCCATGCCAGGAGTGTTTGTAACATATGCCAGCACAGCTAGCTGGAATTTTGTAAATAATTGTCATTTTGTATATAACTCAGTGGTTCACAGACTTTTTCAATTCTCGTCTCCCTTGCTGAATCCAGGTTTTCCCAAGGACACCCCCCCCCCCGCGGCATAAAGTGCATATTATAGGGCTTTGTCAAACCATAAAAAAAAATCTACCTTTGACTGAACTCTTACATCCAACCCAAATAAAATTGCATGTATTTGCACCCTTTCAAACAGTGTTGGAGATCACCTTCCAAAACTTGTAGGAAGAAAGTCTTACCACAAAAGACATCACTACAACTTTTACACAATCTAAGTAAGTTTAACAGTGACACCTTCATATCCAGCGTAAAACATAATAATTGGCAAATACTAAAATCTTTGCCCCAGGATGAAACTGTCACTCATTTCAATGAAATCTTTCTCAGTGTGCTAAACCAGATATAATCATAAGGTATTAGTACAGATTTTCAAAATGTGACTGACTGCAATTTAATCAAAGCTATTGGTTCAGCCTCTGACTTAGTTTTGTTACCATTCTTTACTAATCAGAAGGCCTTGGTACATCTGGTTATCACTATGAATCAGATTGCGCAGCGGCTAATCATCATCAACCGGCATTGCGTCCTATTTTTCTGGTGCCAATTTTACAAAGCAAAATCTCCAAATAAAGCAGTCTACCAACACACAAATGATTTGCTCGCCCAATTCAAAAATAATACACTAAAATGTACAATAAAATATGTAATATATATATATATATATATATATATATATATATATATATATATATATATATACACATACACACACATATACATACACACATATACATACACGCACATACAAACATATACATACACGCACACACACACACACATATACATACACACACATACATACATACACACACACACACACACACACACACACACACTAGCCACTTTTGGAACCATTGCCTAAAAACACCAACCACAAAACATAACCAATTGTGTGCATTTCAAAAGAACAGGTATTCAAATGAATCCTTTAGCGAAAAGTTTTCCCAAGCATATCAAGCCCAAGATAAAAAGAGCTTGATCATGTAAAGAAAAAAACAAGAATGCAAAGCAGTGGGCACCGGGCAGCATTACTACAAGATGCGTGCTCGCCAGATGCATTACTCTTCCAAGTTTTTAAACGTCCCTCAGTTCTATCTCTACTAGACAAAGGCAGCGTTAGGGAATAATGAATGTGAAACAATGTTTCTGTTTGATAACGAACCTCAGGAACCCATAAAATACATGGTTACATCCCCTACTCAGAAGAAGATGGGCCAGTCTACCAGAAATAATAAAGGACAGCAAGGGACAAATCCAAAAATTATCAAGGACTTAGAGTAATATTAACTTCAGAGATTGAATGAACAAGACAATGTTAATTAACATGCATTTTTTTACATTAAAGACACCTTTAACTCTACTGACATTATTTATTAATTATAGTCCACCAATATTTCTCCCCCAAGTCATAATATTATGGATGAGAACAGAATAAAATTTGAAGACGTTAGAGAGATGCGCTAGTCAGTGTAATACATATGAAATATATTTCAAAAGCATGAAGGTTTAAAGTTAAAGTAGCTATTACCAAGTACTCCCCACCACATCGATTTACTGCCGCATGTTATTTGTAGACTGGATCCGTTCCCACTGTCAGCAGCCAGGCCAGCCGGAAATGTGTGCACAAGATCGACATGAGCTCCTTGAGCTCAATACTGACAGGCTGGTAGCCCTGATGGAGCTGACGTCAACGCGCACATGATGACGTCCGCTCAAACAACGCGAAAATTAAAAAACAAAAGAAAAAAATCATAAATGAAGGGTATTAGTTTGCGGCGCCCCTGTGAGGAAGCCGTGGCTCCACAGGGCGCCATGGCACACACTTTGGGAACCCCTGATATAACTGATTTGTACAGATGCTTGTGCTGAAAATGTATTTGTGAAATTTACTTGTGTTAAAATGTATCAGTGGTGTACCCTGCTGGAAGGAAAAGGGATGCTCCTGCACTATTGTATTTGTTTAAATGTATACATTGTAACAGCATATACTGGGCCTGAAGTGGTTAATCTTAATCCACCTTTACAAAATATTCTTGAAATTAAATTACTGTATGGGTTAAGCCATAAAAATGTTATCCCGCTGTTTTGAAGGTAGCAAGACACACAGTGTCTGTGCAGGAGAATAGTTTGCAGCTCCTGTAGGAAGAGTGAAATGGTTTTATGACTTCCAGCAGCTGCACCACTTCTGGACAAAGGTCTGTGTGTATTGTAGCATGTAGGAGCTAAACCCTGGTAACTTCTAATTATGGAGGATACTGTGGAAAACAGAGTCAGATGACCAGATGTATGTGATGTCATTCTCTACAGAAATAATGTTTTAATATTCAAGGAGACTGAAGTCTCAGCAGCATTCTGTATTCTTTCTTGGATCAGACAACAGTGATCACACACCCATCTTGCCTTACTCTAGTCAGTAAGTAGGAACTGTAATTATTTTAGTCAGTCAGGAATAGATAGTGAGACAAGCTAAATACGTTTTTTTTTTTAATAACCATGTGAATATTTTCAATAGTGTTATTTTTAATATTCCCTGTGGCTGAAACTCTGGTGTTTACTGTAAATAGATACTTAGTATTTTCATGTTCTTTTTATTTATTATTAAGTATATTTAAACCTCTCATTGTGGCTGGACCTTTTAGAAAAATATTTAAATTTTGAGAGTATTTGCACATATTTATCCGGTGATAACTCTGGCTACCCCTAAATCCCTTGCTGTTTTCAACATTACCATTTGTATTACTATTATTTTCACTCTGTATCCCTTGCTGTTTGGTCAACATTACCATTTGTATTAATATTATTTTCACTTAGTATAATTGGATACTATTTTAAGTACCTTATAGTAAGTGAATGGTGGCAGTGAATCTACCTAAGATGGTAGAGCGGATAATCTGTGCCATGTGTGTGTGTGTGTGTGTGTGTGTGTGTGTGTGTGTGTGTGTGTGTGTGTTTGAAAATTAAATCTCAAAGTGCGTGCATCAGTTACTTGGAGTAGGGACAGGAAGCACTAGTTTCACAGAAAGGGTGCTGGAGGACTTGGCTTGGACACTCTGCTGAGGACCTTAACCCTACAGCTGTGCCAGTGGGAAGTCTTACTGTGGACCTGGAGGGAGACAGACACCCAGGCCCTGTGCTGAGTGTGTGCTCTTAAGGGAAATTGTGTGTGATGCAGAGAGGTCTGCATCTGGAAATACTGAGTGTATCCATTTGTATTCCAAGTGCATGTCCATTTCCATTGTCAGTGGTGAGGATTCAGGCTCCTTGATTACTTGCCCAGAGTGGGGACGTCACAGCCTGTATCAGTTCACATAATATCTTATGCCTTATTTAATCAAATGCTTCATTAATATTGCCTCCCATAAGTTTTGCATCATTTCTTCTGTTTACAATATCTACAGTTTCTCTTACTGTCATTAATAATTCTTGGCATCCCTTCTTTTTGTATCACATAAACTTTTTTTTCCATTATATTTTCCATTTTGTTTTACAATCTTTGTTGAATTATCTTCATAAAAAATCTGATCTGTATTATTTAATGCTGTTGGTCTCCAGTTCTTTGCATCTTCTTTTTCACCTCTTTTCCAGATACATTTTAATATCCCATTACACAGTTCTTTATAAAAGAAAACTTCATTCAACCATCCATTTAAAACATATAAATACTCTTTTTGCCATTCCATTAAATTTTTATACATTTCATATTCTATTCCATCTGGACCTACGACTAAATCTGTATTAACTTGTCTAAGAATTTTATCTAATTCATACATAGTAATTCTCTCTCAGTTCCTGATTTACTTGATCTGAATAATAAAACATGGAAAAGTTACATTTTTAGCCTTTTTCTTTAAACATTTTTCCACATAAAGAACTACGATTTCCATTGTCTGTT
This sequence comes from Protopterus annectens, assembly GCF_019279795.1. Classification (NCBI taxonomy): domain Eukaryota; kingdom Metazoa; phylum Chordata; order Ceratodontiformes; family Protopteridae; genus Protopterus; species Protopterus annectens. The sequence goes on along the minus strand of NC_056745.1, from coordinate 302,059,650 downwards.
TTTGATTTCTTACTCTTCCCTGCCTTATTTTTTAACCCTCTCTTTATACTACTATCTTCTTTCACAATCTTACCCAAATGTGCTGACACTTTTTCCCTTCTTTTCTTGTAATAAACAGCCTTCTTTATATAATGAATTCTTGATCTTTTTATAATGTTTTATAGAACTCTCTTTTTATCCCCTTTCATATTATTCATTCTTCTCTAGCTTTTCAAAAATATTTCTATATATTTTTGCATTTTCTTTTTTGAGCTTCTACTTCCCCTTTGCCATTAAAAAAAACCTTCTCTTATATTTAAGTGTAATCCACCATTCCAGCCAGTTGACATAAAATGTTTTCATTGTAATGTGATTCCCTCCATAATTGTATGATTTCTTCCTTTCCCTTTTTATTCTTTCTAATTTATTCTTTTCTTCATTTTCCTGTCTTTATACATTCTTTGCTTTCATTTATCTCCATCCATATTGCTAAATGATGTGTAAATCCTGTTACAACTGCTTCCTCTTCTGCAGTCCTTATTCCTTCAGATGATATAAAATAATCTGTTTGTGATTTAAGAAAAAACTCTTGTATACTCCCAGAACTTTCTAGTCCAAATAACCAACTTTCGGCATTTAATTTCTTTGATCACTTCTCTTATATCCTTTCCTTTATTTTTCTCTGTCTCTTAAATCACAATTAAAATCTCCTGTTATAATACTCCATAGTTATTGAAATGAACTTTCCCTTTCTTTGCATGCATCATATGCATATAATGCTATAGTTCTATGTATTTTTTCTTACCCTCTGATATCAATGGTGGTTAATCTTACCATGCTTACTAATGTTACATCTATTAGCTTTAACATTCTTCTACGGAATACTGCTTTTCCTAAATAACATTCATTTTCCAGATTCCATATTATATTTCTGTCCCGGATTTTTTTTGGTTGTAATCTTTCTTTCTCTGTTGTCTTATGTCTTGTAATACAATTATATCCGTCTTATTTATTACACCATTCTAAAATTTCTATTATTCTAATTATATTTTTTATGCTATTTACATTTACTGAAAGGAACAGGAAAAGTAATAGTTTAGGAGAAATCCTTTATCCATTTTATTTTTAATTACCCATTACATCTGTATTCTTTTGTTAGCAGAGGTTACTTCAAATGCTTCCTTCCATGCATATACTTTACTTCAAATCCTACCTCCCATGCAAATAAATGTAATATAATAATTTTTCTCTATAAATTCAAAAATAGTTGTCAGGCTGATGTATTAAGTAAGATATGGTTAAATTAATGATGTTAAGTTGTCTATCTCGCCTTCATTCTTGCTGGATGGGTTCGGAGCCGACCTCGGCTCCGACTCGGCCACTCTAAAAGCTCGAGAGTTGGTTCCACCGGCTCGAGGCTCCCCTTATATCCCACAATGCTAGGCGAGAGTTACCTCAGATCTCGTTTGCCCCTACAGCTTCGAGGTTGGTTGCTTCTACCGGTTCCTGGTGAGTGTTAGCTTTTTATTCAAAAAGTTACTCTTTTTTTCCCCTTTTAACTTTAATTCTTCCTAAATTAGTGTAGGATATAGATCTTTATCCCCGACCCTATTTTTTCCCCGTTTTCTTATTAAAAGAACCATTGGTTCTTCCCTTGGGCCTTTGGCCTTCCCTTCCCTAGGGTGTGTTTGTGTAGTTTACTTTAACTTTTTTGTGCTTAATTATTAGTATTTTACTAAATTTGTAATTATTTTTAGTATTAATAATTTTTTCTGACAGGGTATAACTGTGTGTTTGGGTGTGTGTTAGTGTACACCTGTCAGTTAGGGAAATGTCAAAGGAAGCAAAGGTCTCTGGATTCAAGAAGTGTGATGCGTGCTGTCAGAAAATGTCTCTGACAGACGCTCACACTTCTTGTGTCTATTGTCTAGGGCCTTTGCACCTGCAGGATTCCTGTGCTGTGTGCCATGGCTTCAGCCCCAGGGTCCTGCAGGAGAGAAAAAACAAGCTGATTCTCAGAGGCTTGTTAAAGCCAGAGGATTCCCTGTCAGTTTCAACAGGGAAGCCCTCTAAGGCATCGAGGTCTTCGGCTCCGGCTTCTGAGCCGAGACCTCAGGTTGTTCAACCTTTGCCTTTATCGGCTCCGGCTGGAGCCGATAAGACTCAGTCCACAATTTCTGTGGCTTCCTCGGCTCTGGCCGGAGCCGAGGTTATCGAGGTACCCGTGTCGGCTCCGACAAGATCTTCGGAGCCGACAACCAGAAAGAGGTCTAGGTCACCTTCTCTTGGCTCCGTTCATTCGGCTCCAGGATCTCCCCTGCTGTCTGAACGGAGCCAAAGGTCTCATTCCTCTAGGTCATCGAGGCTTTCCGATCATGACCTTCAGAGGGTGGTGAGTCGACTACTTAAGTCTGAGGCACTAGCCCAGATGCTTCAGAGCCCGACTCATCAGTCGGTGCCTGCCCCGGTCCATCAACTCTTTCCTCCTTCGACTCTTTTGAGTTCGGAGCCGGGTCGTCGGAACCGAGACTGTGGTCGCCGAGCCGAGACAATTGTCTTCGGCTCCGGCGCCGGCTCCGTTTTCTTCCGTGGAGGAATCTCGGCGCCGGACCTCCCTCGTCGGCTCCGAGGGGGTGAGTGGCATCGGACCCTTGTCCGACCCCCCTCTCCCTCTCGGTGCTTCGGCGCTGGTGAGTTCGGCTCCGACATCGACCCCGGAGCCATCACTGTCGGTGCCGAGGGGGTCCTTAGCTCCTCGGGCGGGGACCTCTGGCTCTGCCTGACAGGGGTGCATTCGAGGTCATGCGGAGTGTGTTAGAGCCTGGCTCTACTCCACAGTCGGCTCGGTCAGCCCCTCCCTGTATGTTGCCTCAGGGTAAGTCGACTCACTCCCTCATCCCGGACCGCAGAGAGCCAGCTCCTCAGGAGCCCCTTTGGGATTTCATCCTCTTCCGAGGCCTCTCCTGATTTGGCAGAAGAGCCCCTCGGAAGAGGAAGTGCAAGAGGAAGCACATTGACTCACCTGAGTCTATCACGTCGGACACAGATCTGGATGATTCTGAGGGTTCCCCGTTCCCCTTCTGAAGATGTCTCATTTGCAGACATTCTGGAGATCCTTAAACAGAGGGAAATTGGCCAGCCCTCAACCCTTCGGAGGACGAATCTGTGTATCTTGAGGCGTTTGGCTCGTCCTTCCACCTCCTGGGTGTCCCCCCTTCGACCCCCTCATGCAGGTGGTTGCTAAGAAGGCATGGACGGCTCCTGATTCAGTGGACCCCACTCCCAGGAGACCCTCCAAATTCATCACAGCTCCATCAGACAAGCAATTTTTATCAAAAGGAGTTTCTGTGGATGCTATGGTGGTAGCTGCTGCCACAAAGAAGGAACTGGCTGATCCTTCAGTGCCTGTCCATCCACCTAACAAGGAATCTAGGTCCATGGATAGATGGAAGCGGATGTTCTCCTCAGCGACATTTACTATCGTCGCTGAATTACCTGTGCCATTTCACTCGTCTTCAAAGGGACTTGATCAAGGAAGCGAGTGAAATGTTGAAGGACCCTACAGCTGCGGGTTTCAAGAGAAAATGAACACGCAGCTGGCTATCCTTAATTCCATTTCCAACTCCTCCATGCGCCTCCTCTCTTATGCGGCCGATGGAGCGAGCAGAGCCGCAGGAACAGGGGTAGCCTTACGTAGGCACGCCTGGATGCGGCTATGCAACTGCGGAACCTTTCAAGGCGTCTTTCACGAACTCCCTTTGATGGATCATCTCTTTTGGTCCTCAAGTGAAAGAAACCCTGACTAGGTGCGAGACTGATGGCAAGACCCTTTCTGCCGTCGGAGTCCATTTTTCGACTCCTTCTAGGCCTTACCCCAAAGGCCAGAAGGGTGGGAAGATGTGGTTCCGTAAACAATCTCAAGGGACTTCGCCTGACGCACAGAGTCGTTTTCCTACCAGAGGCAGAGGTGGGAATAACAATGGTAGACGTCGCCCTAGGGGCAGGGGGGGTCCGCAGAACCAGGGCAATCGGGAAGCCTTTCCTGACAAGCCCTTTCAGCATCCCTGAGGTGTTGCCCGACTGCCCATCTTCGGAGGCAGTCAGGGGAAGATTGTCACTGTACCCAGAAGCCTGGCTATCCCTGACTCAAGACAAATGGGTACAGTCCATCATTTCCGAAGGCTATTCTATCCCCTTTCTTCGTTTTCCAAATCAGTCAAAAATCCCTTCCAGATGTTCCACCGCTCAAAGGGATATAGCAGCTTTGGAAATTTCAAAACTGCTTGCAAAAAGAGCAATTCAGCCAGTGTCAGCAGACCAACAAGGATCCGGAATCTACTCAAGGTTCTTTTAGTGCCAAAGAAAACAGGGGACTGGAGACCAATTTTGGATCTCAGTATCTTGAACAGATCAGTCAAGAAAACAAGATTTCGGATGGTCACGCTGCAATCCATTCTTCCCCTATTGGGGAAAGGAAACTGGATGTGCTCTATAGACCTTCAGGATGCGTACTATCACATAAAAATGAACAGACGCTCCAGAAGATTCCTCCGCTTCAGGCTGGGAACCAGTCATTTTCAATTCAGGGCCCTGCCCTTTGGTCTCACCACTGCCCCGGGTGTTTACCAAATGCATGGCAGTGGTAGCTTCTCACCTGAGACGACAAGGATTCCAGGTGTTTCCATATTTGGACGACTGGCTTCTCACAGCTCCCACCAAGCATCTCCTTCTGATGGCCAGAGATTATACTTTTCGCGTTTGTCAAAAACTGGGTATTTCAATAAATTGCGAAAAGTCTGTTTTGTCGCCTTGTCGTACTATTACCTACATAGGCAAATTTAGATACTATAAACATGTCTGCAACGCTAACGAACCAAAGGATATCAGACATTCACAAATTGGTGTCACTTCTTCTCAACAACAACAGAGCCAAAGCCAGGTTAGTTCTAAAGGTGTTGGGAATCATGGCAGCGGCCATACCACTCCTCCCATTGGCCAGATACCACATGCGGATCCTTCAGTGGATGCTTTTTCTCAATGGTCATACCAGGAACTTCCAATGTCTCACACCATTATGATCACGCGTGCAAAAGCATCTCCTGTGGTGGATGTCTTCCCCAGCTCCTGTCGGGAAGACCATTTGTTCCACCTCCTCCGGTTGCTACTCTGACAACGGATGCCTCCCTGATCGGGTGGGGGGGGCATTATCAGGGCAGGACAGTCCAGGGCACATGGCAACCAAGCGAATGCCACTTGCACATAAACGTTCTGGAGATGAGAGCAGTGCTTTTAGCGTTGCAAGCCCTTCAAGACTCTCTTCCCTTGGGAGCGATTGCAATCCAGACAGACAATATGTCTGTAGTGTGGTACATCAACAAACAAGGCGGAACCAGATCATACCCCTGTGTCGAGAAGCACTCAGACTGTGGCAATGGGCGATTTCTTCTCAGCGTTTTCTGATAGCAACGCACATCCCGGAAGTCCAATCACATTGCGGACAAGTTGAGCAGAGCTATACTCATGCCTCACGAGTGGTCTCTGAAAGACTCTGTAGTGAGAGAGATATTTCTCAAGTGGGGTCAGCCTTGCTGCGATCTTTTTGCTACTCCCCAAAACAGCAAGTGCAGAGAATACTTCACTCTATTCCCTTTACCAGGCCAACCCAGCAGAGGCGCTCTAGTCCAAGTTTGGCCCGGGGACTTCTGTATGCATTTCCTCCTTTCCCTCTGATCTCTCAAGTAATACAGAAAGCTATCGCTCAGAAGGCCTCATTGATCCTCATTGCTCCTTACTGGCCTCGACAAGTGTGGTTCCCCTTTCTACATCGTTTTCTCTTGGAGCGACCGTGGCATCTGGACCTAGTTCCAGATCTTTTGATCCACCAGTCGGGTCAGTTTCATCGCTCCCTCCCCTCTCTGAACCTCACTGCTTGGTTCCTCCAGTTCCAACCGTAGCCAGGCTTCCTCAATTATCTCACTCGGTTAGAGATATATTGATAGCTTCCCATAAATCTTCCACTCGAAAGATTTATTTGAGTAAGTGGAAACGCTTCTCATATTGGGCACAAGGAAAGGACATAGATCCTTTCACCGCTTCCATCCAACTAGTCCTTGATTTTCTAGCTGAACTCTTCCATGCAGGTTCATCTCCATCTACTCTTAAGGTTCAATTGGCAGCTATTTCTAATTTTCATGTGGGCATTTCTGAATCTGCCCTAATGTCCCACAAACTTTGCAAAGCCTTTTTGAAAGGAGTTTTTCTTCTCAGACCTCCTATAAGAAATCCTCCTTCTCCTTGGGACCTAAATTTAGTTCTTGCTTCCTTGATTCTTTCCCCTTCGAACCTGCAGCTTCATGTTCCTTGAAATTATTATCATGGAAAACTCTCTTTCTGGTGGCTATCACATCAGCTAGAAGAATTTCAGAACTTCAAGCACTCAGTTGTCGTTCTCCTTATCTTTTGTTCCATAAGGACAGAGTTTCCTTACGAACTAACCCGTCCTTTTTGCCTAAGGTGGTTTCAGCATCAAATCTAAACCAAAGCATTGACCTCCTGTCTTTTTCCCAGAGTATTCAAATAGGTCTGAACAAAAATTACACTGCCTGGATGTTCATCGTCAATTAAGGTACTACTTGGACAGGACGAAACAATTCAGAAAATCTGATCAGCTGTTTGTCTCCTATGCGGAAAGCAGAAAAGGACTTCCAGTTTCAAAGGTATCATTATCCAGATGGCTAACATCTCTGATTACCCTTGTTTATGAGATTAGACACCAAAACTGCCTAATAAACCTAAAGCCCATTCCACCAGAGCTTTGGCTACTTCTTTAGCCTTCCAAGACAGACTGCCTATTGACACCATTTGTGCAGCGGCTACTTGGGCTACTCCTCACACTTTTATTTCCCATTATAAGTTGGATTTAGCTTCTAGGCATAGAGCTAATTTTGGTTCCACTGTTCTCAGGAGTCTGTTCCGTTAGGCCACCCGGGACAAGGTGCTAGGGACACGGTCCCATCCAGCAAGAATGAAGGCGAGATAGACAACTTAACATATAGAAGTTATGTTCTTACCATAACGTTCCATGTTAGTTGTCTTCTTCTCGCCTTCTTCTTGCGTCCCACCCTCCTTCCCCCTGGCCTGGACAGACCTAGAGGAGTTGTGATCGTGACCTCTCTTTCTACCACCTCTTTCTTAGTCATATGCTATTGTGCATATTTTCTTTTTTCAGGATGTAGGTCACCCTTTTCTTCCTGCTGTTAGAGGTGGATTCCTTTTACAGTTATACTGTTATTGATATAAGCTGGGTTAGCTTACAAACGAGATCTGAGGTAACTCTCGCCTAGCATTGTGGGATATAAGGGGAGCCTCGAGCCGGTGGACCCAACTCTCGAGCTTTTAGAGTGGCCGAGTCGGAGCCGAGGTCGGCTCCGAACCCATCCAGCAAGAAGAAGGCGAGAAGAAGACAACTAACATGGAACGTTATGGTAAGAACATAACTTCTATTTTTCTTCAATAGGTCTGATAATTACTTTAGCATTGCAGTCTGTTTGTGTAATGCATGATGATTACTGTTGCTACCTGTGGTCAGGCTGAGGTGGATGGAGATATGAGACAGATATGGAAGGCAATTAAGAACAGGAGAATAGGCTTTGTTTATAGGCAGCTTTGCATCTGGGAGATGGAAGAAGCCATGGAAGGATTACGAGAGCAGTGGGGAAAGAGAAATGTGTATGGAAAAGGGGAATATTGAAAGTAATATAGAAGATGACTCCTTAATTGGATTGCATTGAACTTGTGGTGAAGGTGTAAATGGTGCAGGACACTGAAAAGAGTGTGGAGGGAATGTGAGCTAATGAGAGAGGTATAGAAGCAGGCAGGGTAAGTGTTGGGGGCAGGTACATAGGTGGCTTGTGGAAAATAGGTCGGATTTTTATATGACTGGTACAGGGAGCTGGGTGTTAGCAGAACATGTCAACCTCCATGTAGTAGCAGGAATAGTGAGGAAGCATATTGTTATGGGCTGGAGGCATATAAGACAAGTAGAGAATCTAATCTGCAAGTGGGCAAGCAGTGCATAAGAAAGAACGATTGAGGGGAAGGAAGAAATGGATAGAAAGGAAGTTGAGGCAGGTGTGTCTGTCATATATTTATGCCTGTGTGTGTATATATTTGTGTGTATGTATATATTTGTGTGTGTGTTTATACGTGTGTGTGTGTGTGTGTATATATATATATATATATATATATATATATATATATATATATATATATATGTATATATGTATATATATATATGTATATATATATATTATATGGTTTCACTTCATAAACGCAAATTGATGAAATATTGAATTTCAGCAATTCGTGTCCAAACTGGAAGCAATGCTCTCTCCACCCAAGATTGTGCTAGACAGTCAAGAGGAGAAGGTTAACACCCGCACTGCACCTCAACAACACATAGCCCTTCTAAACTCACACCACCAACACCCACACATAGCAACACTAAATCCACATATGCGGAGGCCCTTAACTGTAACCTGCCCAAGCAACAAGGACCTCCGAAGCTGAAACGCAAATAAACACCAATCACAACCAAAGTGTCACATAGCTCACAACACCAGCGTGCCACCTAGCAACAGCCCCGAAGGCAAGACACCGTACCTAACACTTTAGTCATAGGTGACTCTATAGTCAGGCACACTGATGTCCCACTCACCAGGCTGAAGAAGGAGAAAATTACAGTGAGCTGCCTGTCGGGTGCCAAGATCCGCCACATAACTCATGCAGTCAAGTCACTCCACAACAAGTACAAATATGACTCTGTCATTGTCCATGTTGGAGTGAATGACTTGAGACGTACCTCCCTGGACTACATGAAAAGAGACATGGAAGAGCTCTCGAATCATGTGGCCCAGGCAGGTATGACCCTAGCCCTGAGTAGCATCCTGCCTTCACCCAGAATTATACCACAATATAATGACAAAATGATTGACTTCAACAATTGGCTTAAGCTTCTGGTGTCATTCAAAGGGGATCCAGTATCTGTCTGCCTGGGACGACATGATCAACGGATCACGATGCTTTGCAAGAGATGGTCTGCACCTGTTGCCCCTGGGATTCAGGATACTGGCTAAGGTTCTTGCCACCCCTATAGTGCCTTTTAAGTTCAAAGGACAAAACCACCACCATAACAGGTACAAGCATGCAAAATCTGAAGGTAATGCTACTCAATGCTAGAAGTCTAAACCTCAAAATGCACTCTCTCGAGGCACTCCTAAAAATGGAGAACATAGATATCTGTGCAGTAACAGACCTGGTTCAAGGCTCCAGAGAGCACCCCTGCAATACCAGGCTACAACTCTTACCACTCTTTTTGGCTACCAAACCAGGATCGAAACACTAAAGGTGGAGGAGTGTCCATATTCACCAAGGATATTCACACCACATGTTAGTTGCCCAACACAATGTGTCTGAAATTCTCCAGGTGCAACTAACACTAGGTAAGACTGCAATCCAAATACTAGCTTGCTACAGATCCCCCATCATGCCTCAAGATTCTCACTACACCTTTCTAAACATATTGGAAAATATTAATATACAACCAAACACCCTAATACTGGATGATTTCAACTCCCCTGTCATTAACTGGGAAAACTACTCGTGCACCAACACCTTTGCCCAGCGGTTCCTGGAATTCATAAATTCCAATGCCCTGGATCAGCTAATCCATAGTCCCACCAGGGGCTCCAATATCCTAGACCTGATCATTACCAACATGGGAAATCGATGCTCCACACCTGTGGTCACCCCCTCGTTGGTCAGGTCAGACCATAAGCTAACCACCCTTAACATCCACATCCCACCCCCCCACCCCCACCCCAGTAAGGAAACCTCCATAAAAAACTTCTCCAAGGCCACCTTCATGCTACTCAAGTCAGAAGTTACAAACTTCATGACACCCATGCAGACGGGAACTGAAAGTTCGACTCCTGAGTCCTACACTAAGGCACTGTACGAGCACATCCACTCATGCATGAATCATGCCATCCCAAATAGAGCCAAGATGCTCTCCTCCAAAAAAAGGAAGCCAATCTGTTGGTCCCCTGCCATAAATAAACTTTACAACAAAAGGAAAAAAACTGTTGCAGAAAAGAGGAAAATCCCAGGATGCAAAAAAAACTCCCTTACCAGCCTCAGTAAGAAGCTGAGATCCCTCATAAAATCCTCCAACACTAGTTGCGAAAATAAAATTGCCAAAGATTCCAAAGACAACCACAAGGCATTCTATACTATAACTATGTCAAAAATCTAAATGGCAGTGCTACAACAGAATGGCATTAAATATACTGATCCCAAAGGATATTGCCAATATCCTGGCAGATCGATTCAGTGCCAACTTCAGCCCCCTCTCACCCCCTAAATGGTCCATCTCAATACTGGAAGATTGCCAAATTCCGGTAATAACGGCCACACAGGTAAAAAACGCACTCTCCAAAGCTAATAATACAGCATCCATGGGACCAGATGACATCCCGGGCTGTGTACTACATGAACTACTACAAAATGAACTGGCACCTCACCTAAGTGTCATGTTTAATCATACCCTCACCTCAGGCTTCGTGCCCACTGAGTGGCGCACAGCTACAGTTATCCCACTTCACAAGGGGGGATCCACCTTGGATCCCGGGAACTATTGCCTCTTCAGCCTGACGAGCCTGATCTGCAAGGCCATGGAACGTATTATCATGGAACTTATAAACAAAGACATTGGCAACCTTAAAACTCTGGAGCCCACCCAGTTTGGGTTCGTGAAGGGCCGATCTTGTCTCCTGAACCTTATTGACTTCTTTGAATCAGTCTCCAGAACCGTGGACGAGGGTAAGGCAGTCCACACAGCCGATCTGGACCTCGCCAAGGCCTTTGACACCATCCCCCACTCTGGAATCATAGATAAACTTAATAAGCTGGGCATTAATCCCTACATCACTCGATGGGTTGCCAACTGGCTTACTGACAGAACCCACACTGTAAAAGTAGCTGACTCCAAATCCAGCTCCAGACAAGTGGAGTACATCAGGGTTCAGTTCTGGGACCTCTCTAGTTTGGCATCTACTTCTCTGAAGTACAAGCCAACACTAAGGGACTCTGGTTAACAAAGTTCGCAGATGACTGCAAACTGGGAGCCATTGTTGAATCCCCAAATGATGTGGATACTCTACAAAAGGGCCTTACAGAAACAGATGCTTGGTGTCAGAGCCATGGACTCAAGCTCAATGCCAAGAAATGTATAGTTATCCCCTTTGGGAAATAACATGTACCCATGAATTATCACAGAGGTGGCAGTACACTAAACACCAAAAGTGTGATAAGAGACTTAGGGACACAGGTGGACAGTGGTCTCACCTTCAATAACCACATCACCACAACAATCAGGAAATCCTTCTATGTGGAACACCTCATCACTAAGGGCTTTTCATCCAGAAAAAAGGAGGCCATTGTCCCACTGTACTCATCCCTCATTAGACCCATTATAGAATACAATGCCCCATTTGGTATGTATCTCTCAAGACATCTGCAACAACTGGAAAGGTTGCAGAAATACTTCATTAAAAGAATCACAGACCTAAAGCAGATGCCTTATGCTGACCGCCTTAAAAACTCCAGCTATACTCTGTCGCATATCATCTACTCCGAGGCGATCTCTGCTTAACATACAAGGCCATATCAAACCCAGAGCTGTTGGACATGGTACACTTAAAGAAATCCCAATCCCTCAGAGCCACACTCTCCAGGGATCTAAATCTTGTCATCACAATAAACAAAACATGCTGGAGGGATAGGTTCCTGACCCAGAGACTCCCCAGACTCTGGAATAGACTGCCCATACATGTCAAGCAGAATGCCTCTTTGGCCCTCTTCAAAAGGAGCCTTGATAATTGGATGGGAGAAAGGAAATTTACCCCGGGGATCAGGTCAATCGCCCTGCTAGACAGAGGTCCAGGGAAGTAAATAGTGTGGGAAGAAATAGCCAAGGAATTGTTATGGCTTGGCTTGTATAGGCCCTAGGGCCGATAGCTTAGTACCAACCTATGAAGCCGAAACCCCAAAATAACGAAAGTGCATAATCACGAATAGGACTATGTCGAATTTGCGCTTATGCATTTACGTTATCGTATGGAAGTGTTTGGCTGGGATGGTGTCTGCAGTTTAAGGTGAGTGCGCGTGAGTGTTTTTGTAACTTGTACGAGTGGGTTAGGGTAGGGAGGTGGAGGTATGAGTGTGTGATTTTTATTTACTGTTTGTGCGATCTCAGAGTTAGTATATATAAGTAGGGGAGGTGCAGGGGGGCTTGCCCCCCTGCGTTTGTGTAGTGTAGCTGTGTGTGTCTGTGTGGTGTTGTGTTGTATTTCAGTGTTTTATGGTGTGGGTGTTATGGTTTGTGTGTTGTATGCTGTGTGTTTGATGTTATGATTTCGTGATTGTGAGGTGTCTGTGTTTTTATGGTTTCGGCTTTATACTGTTGAAATGCTGAAATTCAATATTTCAGCATTTCGGCAATATGAAGTGAAACCATATAATGTATATGTGTGTGTGTATGTATTTTTCAGGGCTTATGGAAGTGTGGTGACGTGGATTTCAACAGACATAGATGTAAGCTGTAAGGGGTGAGGAAATCTGTATGTTGTGGGAAAGCTTGCAAATGGCCAAAAGATGAGCATAATAGATGCAGTATAAAGCTTGTTTTGAAATATCTGTGGATGTCTGTATGTCACTGTATTCATTGGTTTCGTGATATTGTGATTTATATAGGAAAATTGCAATTTAAAATGTCAAAATTAATCAAACATGAAATTTCTCCACTCTCTGTTTACTGTAATCCTTCTTTGAACAATCCCACAGGAATTTAACATTAAATATTTTCAGTGCCATTGAGTTCTGGGATATAATGTGTCATAAACAGAGAGCATCTAAATTGTCATGACATACTAACCGGTATTTTGATAGTTTCAATTTGTGCATGTCACTTCAGTTTTAGTAGACGTAAACGAGTGATTTAATACTCTGTTTGGTCTGGGCAAGTCTTTTACTAAATAAAGACAAAAGTGCTTATTTTAAGTATGTCATCAAGATGGCACCATCCTCTCACCTCAAAGCTGTTTGCTGCATCTATGACCTATAACTTCAGGAGCCAATACAGTGGTGACTCATCTCTGCAAACACCTTCTTTCAGGCTGCATTCTGTTAGTCATAGAGTCTTAGTCCATGCCCAAAACTATGTCTGTCATTTCCTTATGACCCAGTTGAACTTGCTTTCTAAAAAAAACTGTAAACATGCCGTCTATTGAGACAGTTGCATTACACGTAACTTTGTAAGACTCTGTCAAGAGACAACCCCCTCGTCTGCTTGCATAACAGTTTTAAACCATCTACTACCTGGTAGATAATGCCTGACTTTTCTGTTACAAATCCACAAAATCCAGTCTGTCGCATACTCAAATGGGGGTTTTCTAATTTGTAGATGATATTTTACTTGTATATAGTTTCATAATCTACAGTCAAGCTTACTTTCCAACTCCCTGTTTTCCTCCTTCCTCTATTATTTCTTTTTTTCGTTTTTCTTACTCCTCCTGTACATATATTTTGCTTTAAAAACATTTATTTGACTGCAGCAATGTAAATGTACAGTGTAATGTATTGTATATGTTTATCTGTGTGTATATGCACAGTTTCCTGTATTTATATATTTCGTATGTTAACGCCATGTTGATGTATGATTTTCTCTTACTATTCCTTTAACCTGGGCTCAGCTGCAGTTGTTTATAGGATCATAGGATTTTACTAGGCTAACTGTCCCAGGGCTCTTTCAAGCTTAGCCAAGTTCAACTCGTGTTCCCAAGGGTGTCTGGTTCAAGCAGACACTAAAATCAGCACCTATTGCTGGTGTCCAAGAGGGACACAGGTGGAACCCCTGGGATGAATTTCTCTATACCCATCCAGTCATCCAAATTATGCTTAAATAGGGCCAACAAGGGGCTTTGTTTAACATGAATAGGAAGCTTGTTCCAAGGGTGGGGCAACCTCTGTGAGGCAAAACTCTCTCCAGCAAGTTCTGTTGTTGTCACATATCAGGTTAAGGTCCTTTGAGCGAGTGACCCGTGTGCCATTTGACTTGTGAATGTGCAGCATTTCCACTAAAGCTGGGTCAGAGATTGCTCTGCATGCAAGGCACAGGTTGCCTATGAGCAGTCTGTATGACGCCTAGTAAAGTGACAGTGATTTCAGTCTGTCTGCATAAGACAGTTGAAGACCCTGAATTTTCTTTGTAAGGAACCTTTGTGGTCTCTCCGTTTGGTAAGCTCCTTTCCAGAAACCTGCAGCAATTGGAGTGTTGAACTCCATTGTTGGCCTGATGAGGGAAGTGTATAGGAGGGTTATAACATCTTTTTTCTGGAGGCAATGCCTTTAATTGCAAGATGAGGAATATAAAATGCCCTTCTTACCACTGTGGAAACATGGTGATCGAAGGTAAGGTTGCTTTCGACCTGTGTGCTCAGATCTGTCACCACTGACTGTGTGATTAGGATATTTCTGTTGATGTGGTAGTTTGCAGGAACATCACCCTTGCCACAGGGGGTGGTAATGCACTTTTTTGCGTTAAGTTTAAGACCGTGACTTTGGCACCAGTCATTAGTCTGTGTAAGACCTTTCCTCAGGATGTTGACATTGCTAGGGGTTTCAGTGATGGCTCCCAGTTTGCAGTTATCTGTAAACTTTATCAGCCACAGTCCTCTAGTTTTAGCCTGTACTTAGGAGAAGTAGATTCTGAACAGTAGGGGTCCCAGAACCAATCCCTGTGGAGCACCACTGGTTGTGTCTGCTGGAGGAGGTGGAGTCCCTTGTTTTGACCCTATGAGTTCTATCAGTGAGCCATTTTGCAACCCACCTGACAATTTATGGGTTGATACCCAGCTGGGTGTGTTTATTAATGATGCCTGAGTGGGGCATTTTGTCAGAAGCCTTGGCTAAGTCTAGGTAGACCATATGCACAGATTTGCCCTCGTCTGGGGCTTTGGTGACTGTCTCAAAGAAGTTCACCAAGTTTAACAGGCATGATCTCCCCTTGCCAAAACCAAACTGGGTGGGGTTGAGCATTTGGATATTTCCTATATCTTTAACAAGTTCCATAATTATTCGATCCATGGGCTTGCAGATAAGGCTGGTCAGGCTAATTGGTCTGTAGTTCCCTGGGTCAGTGGATGCACCCGCTTTGTTCAAAAGGATGATGGTAGCCATTTTCCATTCCACTGGGATGAGGCCAGGGTTTAGGCTGTGATTGAAAAGTGTGCCCAGTGGTGATGCTAATTCCTGTTTTAACCCATGTAGAACACAGCCCAGGATGTTGTCTGGTCCCATAAAGGCTATGTTTTTGGCCCTGGAGAGGGCATTTAAGACCTACTCCTTGGAGATACTAGGTGGGGGACAGGTGTTAAGGACGCTCCGGGGTATATGTGGTGGGGACAGGGGAGTGAAGTTTTCACTGAACCTGTTAGCCAGCAGGTTTGCTGTATTCACACATTCTGTATATGTGGTACCATTTAACTATGGATTCAGTGCAAATATGGGCCTTACCTTTGAGGTTACGGATGTAACTAACAAACACCTTGTGGTTATCCTTAGATAGGGAAGCTAATTTGAATTTGTAGTTAGCTTTATAGGACTTCAGTAGGAGTCTTATTTGCTTGTTTAAGTTGAGGAAGCAGTGTTTCTGGTTTTGAGACCGTTCCTTCCTACTCTTAGACTGTAATTTCTTTCTCCTATTGTATAGCCTATTAATGGCAATTGTCCACCAGGCAGGTTTGTTTTTTTCTTTAAGATCTTACTTTGATTCTGTTAGGTAAGGCAGAGTCAATACAATTGTACAGGTGCTCGTATAAAGCATTGGTGTATAACTCAGTGTAGGTGTCTGTTCCGTCAGTGGGGGGAGGGGTTATGAAGTTATTTATGCTGTCACATAAGAGGTTGTAACTGGCCTTGGAGAAGTTTTTTAGTCTAGTTGGTGGTAAGGGGGGGGGGTCTTGTGAATCGTGGTCAGATCTCACCAGGAAAGGCCACACAGTGGGGGTGGTGCAGCAGTGAATGTTTGAGCCCCTTGTGGGTGTGTCAACCAGCTGGTCCAGGGCACTGGAGTTAACGAAGTTCAGGAAACTTTGGGCAAATGAGTTAGAACACTTATAATTTACTCATTCAGTGAATGGGTAATTGATTGACTCAACTAGATTCAAGTAGGCCGAGTGGATGTCCTGATTCATGGAGGGGGTCCTATAAGTCAATGACCTGAAGCGAGGGGTCTTATCTACAGTCAGTTGCGCCTGAAGTAATTCAAGGGAATCGTGCTGTTTAATCATTCTAGAGGTGTATTTATCTTTAATGAATATTGACACACCACCACCTCCTTTAGTTCTCATGCCTCTAGTTTGTGGTCTGAATGTGTGGAAAGAAATGTAACCTGGTATAGTTGGGGTGCTCTCCGCAGCCTTAAACCAGGTCTCAGCCACTGCACAAATTTCAGCAAGTCCCAAGGTGAGGACTGCTTCCAGTGAGCGCAGTTTCTGATTTAGACTCCTACCGTTTAGCAGCACAACCTTGAGGTGTTTTAAAGGGTATTTTTACATCGGGAATTTTGTTCTTGTGACATTGTCTAAAAAAGGCATTATGGGGGTGGCAAGAGCCTTAATTAGTAACTAAAATCCCAGAGGTGGCAGATGAATACCGTCTCGGCAAAGCATCAAGGTCTGTCAACCATGTCATCCCAGGCTGATAGATACTGGACCTCCTTTGAATGACACAAGAAACTAAGCCAGTTGTTGAAGTCTATCATTTTTTGTTGGAACTAAGGTATCATCCTAGGTGAAGGTAAAATGCTGCTTAAGGCTAGGGCATACATGCCTGAAACAGACAGAGAGCTCAGTCATGTTTCTCTTCATATAGTCCAGTGAGGTGCATCTCAAGTCGTTCACACCAACATAGACTATGACGGAGTCATAACAGTGTCTGTTGCTGAGAGCTGAGTGCATGTGTGATGTGGTGGAGCCTGTTACTTGACAGGCAGCTGACTGTGACCTTTCCTTATCCAACCTGATGAGAGGGACATCTGTGTTCCTCCCAATTGAGTCACCAATGACTAAGCTGTTTTTGTGTTATGCCTTAGGGGCTTGACTGTTGAGACACTGGTGTGTAATATATTATGTGTTGTGTTATGCCTTAGGAGCTTGACTGGTGAGACACTGGTGTGTAATATATTATGTGTACTATGTCCTGCAGTGGATGTATTATGTGAATCATGCTTTTGTTTGTGTTTGGGAGGTCTCTGATGTTTAGGTTAGCTTCTGGTAAGGACCTCCGCATAGGTAGGTTTATGTGTTGTTGCTTTGGTAGGTGCAAGAGGTGATGTGTGCATGCTGACAGCCTGCTTAGTATCAGATGAACTGACTGATGAGTGAGAGAGCCTGGATTCTACGTTCTTGATAATAATGCATGTCTCATAATAAATTTAAGTGGATTAGAAAAAGTGGGTTGTCATTGTACATGAGGCAATTTCTACATTGCCTCAGGATGCCAATGTCAACCAGGCTGGCTGGAGAAGCTGTGGTAAATTGTCCATACGTAATGCTAGGTAAGTTGATGTGGTCAGAGGACAGAAAGGACCAGGTAAAGTAGAGGACAGAGGACAGAAAGGACCAGGTAAAGTAGAGGACAGGAGAAGTGGACACAAAATACAAAGGGCTAGTGGTTAAGATCTGTGCTGTTTACTCAGGAGCTTCAGTGAATGTATCACCTGTCAGTGAGGGGCAATCACGAGAACTCACCAGTAGAGCATCAACAGAATACTCAGGGAAAATATGCAGGCAGAAATGTTTGAATATATAACTGCCAACCAACTATGCCCACCACTGCTCAGCAATGCGCAAACAAGCACATACCTGTGCAAATGTGGTGCTTATGTAGTGAACAAGAGCAAACTCATTTAAACAAATTAACCAATAAAAGAGCTCAAAACTGAGCACTGTTCCAGCAACCTGCAAATCAGATGAGTTATAACTGCACACTCCTGCCACTAGGGTGCAGGGGAATCCTCTCCCAACAAAAGATGACCTGGTTGAATGCTCAAGTTATACATACAGAACTAGATTTAGCAGGCCTTCATCTAGTCTATGCTGCAGCAAGCAAGTGCAACAATTTCAGAAAAAAAATGTTC
Source organism: Protopterus annectens (assembly GCF_019279795.1). Lineage (NCBI taxonomy): Eukaryota > Metazoa > Chordata > Ceratodontiformes > Protopteridae > Protopterus > Protopterus annectens. The sequence goes on along the minus strand of NC_056745.1, from coordinate 302,041,415 downwards.
ATATAAGCAGTGATATGGTAAAAATGCATTTCAAAAGTGAAATATACAGTGAAAAATTCTACTTAAGTTTTGCCGGGGTCAGCAGATAGCTTGGAGTAATCAGATTAATACAGCAGAGCAGATCAGTTCTCTGCCCTGGTAAATACATATACGTACGTGTGTGTGTGTGTGTGTGTGTGTGTGTGTGTGTGTGTGTGTGTGTGTGTGTATATATGTGTATATATATATATATATATATATATATATATATATAAAACATTTTAGATTATATGTATACACAGACGCACACAAATATGTTTATATACATACACACAAATATATATATAAAATGTGTATGCACACACACACACACACACATATATATATATATATATATATATATATATATATATATATATATATATACACACAAAAATAAATGCAGCCTTGAGCATTCCTTTTCTGTGTTCTTGTTTAGTTAAAATAATTAAAAATTATTTCTTGCGTACTACCTTGTCTCTTAAAAACTATATCTTTCAGTAAATCCAAGACTATCCCTAGCCCCCCACCCCCCCAAGTCCTTCACTTTCCATTTACTTTTCCTTCTAAAAGGCTTTTTCCCTGAACTCTAGCTTCTACCATCACTTCCCTGATTGGTAACGCTTGTAAACAAAATGCTACTCCTTATATCTCTCTGATATTCTAGTACTGACATCCTAGCGTACTTAACATAGTATCACTTGCCCTACCACACTGCACTACCACAACCCCAACCTCCAGTCCTGTACATTACCTAGACAATTATAATAACTATTCTAATATATCTTGTAGCCTATTTAGTCTCTCCGCTAGTCTCTGTCTTAAATACAGAATACTTTACTCTGATCACCCCTTCCTCAAAACAAGACATATGCATATACCCACACTTAAGAATTATTCCATATTTTTGCTTTGGAACTTGAATATTTAATTGTATGGGGACATTCAGTCAAGCCCTGGCCCTACTAATTTAAACCCAAATCGCAAAGCAGTTTCTGTAGGCACCATAACAGCCCTGATAACTCTCCTTCAGTAAGCCATCCCTCCTCTGATGCAGCCTTTACTTCTTATACAAAAACATTTTTCACCCAGTCTAATTCTCATTCACAGACATACCATTCTCCCAGTCTGTCAAGCACAAGTCTAGCCGAAAAACTAAATCTGGTAAAATTGAGTCTTCATAGTATTTGTGTTTGCATGAGTAGATATTGCCCTATTCCCCAGATATCCTAGCCATCACTGAACCATACCTTAAATCCAGTATGAAGAATACAGAAATACTACCTCCAGGCTATAACATTGAGGACTGACCGACCCCATGAAAAAGGAGGTGGAGTCGCCCTGCTGTACCCCATCTCCTATAACCTCTCATTCTATTCCAACTTCATCCCCAAATTTCACTGCCAAAATATTCATAGCACTTCTAAAAAAAAAAAAAAAACCCCACTGTATTATTGTACTTAACATCCCCCCTGGAAACAAAATACCCATACTCAAAGAATTTCTTTCCTGGGTATCTAGTACTATTACTTAAGAAAAATCATTCTGGTTAATGCCAATATTGACTGGCAAAATGTAACCTCTGGCAGTCCCTCATCCTGCATAAATGTATTCATTCTGACTCAAATAATCACAACATCTACTAGATAGAACAAATGCAATAAAGGCACAATTCTTGATCGGATTTTAGTTTCAGGTCAGTAAATATTCTGTCAGTGGAACCTATCCTAACTCCCTAAGTGACCATCTCTTTGTATATAAACACAGACTTAACACTCAAAACTCTGTTACCCATCAACTTAAACCAACCAGGGATCTCACAAAATTTAACAATGGCTTATTCAGCAATACCCTAAGGTCCTTCAAATGGCCTCTACTAAGAACTCTTCCATTAGATAATTCACTTACAATTTTTAATTAATTTTTTTAAACACCCTAAATAACCTTGCCTGCTACATATAAAAAAAAGTAAAAGTAAAACACTCCCTGTGGTATTCAGCCTTATCAAAAATAGTATGCGTATCAGAGACAAGACTTGGAGGGAGTGGTTATATCAAAAAGTGAAACAAAATAGAACTTTCAGCCATACAGTGAACTTTGTAATCAAGCTAAAAAACAAATATACAAAGATAGGAAACAATAATATGACCAACTGCAACTTAATCATAAAAATTATCCAAAATAATTCTAGTCCTCTATTCACACACTATGCAATCCTGGGTCTAAAAAAATGAGTATCCTTCTTAAACCTGCTCCCCTCTCAAAATAGCAGCTACATTTAATAAATACTTTATGGAGAGCATTACTGCCTTCACCAACAGCACATCACCCTCCCCTGCACAGACTCCTAACGTATTACCAATTACCCCCTCCACTACCACATTAATCCCTGAAAAATATGAATCCGAGCAGTAGTTGGCCATAAATGTAACAACTTTACCTTGAAACCTGTAACAGTATCTGCTGTAAAAAACTGTGACTTAAACCTTGCTCTACAGCTGCCGACAGCGAACACCTGAATACCTCAAGATGACAGCAGAAGCCATATCTTGCCCTGTAGTTATCCTAATTAGTAGATGCATACAATAATCTTGTGTCCCAGATATTTGGAAAGGATAATATATCATCCCACTTCACAAGGGAGAAAACTTTATAGAAGCCATTAACTTTTGTCCCATTCCAATTCTCTCCCCTCTCTTAAAAATCCTAGAAAAATATATCCACGCTCAACTTCTTCATCTCCTCTCAGAACAACTCTTAACCAGTAGTCAGCATGGATTCCATCCTGGCCACTGCACTGTTATCTTTTTTAGAAAATATAAACAAGAAAAGGGACGCTGGCAGACTTGTCTCTTACATATTTCTGGATCTGTCCAAAGCCTTTGATGCCAACTGACATAGCAAACTAATACAAAAACTGCCCCATCTCAACCTATCCCCTCCTTCACTTCAGTGGTTGAAAAGCTACCTATCTGACAGCAAACTGTTAGATGGTAACATATTTTCTCTCGTTGCCTCCCCGCTACCACTGGTATACTCCCAAGGCTCAATACAGGGTCCACTGTAGCATTTTCATTAATCACCTCTATACCTCTTCTGGGCAAGAATCACTTTATACAGCATGCTAATGATTGGACCCTAGTATAATTATCTGACACTGGTGCATCTTCTTGAAATCACACAAGAAGCCTTCACCTCTGTTGAAAACTAATTTGACAGTACCCAATTATTACTCAACCCCCAAACAAAACAACTCTTATTCCTTCCCAAAGTGCACTTGAAGGACAGTACAGCTTCATAATCTTCTCACTTAACAATACAGAGAAAGAAATTGTATTCCATACAAAACTGCTTGGTATAACAATTGAGGACAACCTCAGATTTGATCTCCACGTGCATTCTTCTTCTTCTTCTTTCGGCTTTTTCCTGGTTAGGGGTCGCCACAGCGGATCACCTGTCCGCTCATGATTGGCAGTGGAGTTTTACAGTGCCAAGTTGCCAGCCCGACGCCCAACCTTCCACAGAAGGCACACACACAAACGCACTCACACCTAGGGCCAATTTAGAGTGTCCAATCCACCTACAGCATGTCTTTGGGATGTGGGAGGAAACCGGAACACCTGGAGAAAACCCATACGACCACAGGGAGGACATGCAGACTCCGCACAGAAGGCACCCCAGCCGAGGATCGAACCAGAGAACCTCTTGCTGTGAGGCGACAACGCTAACCACTGCACCACCCTGGCTGCCCTTTGATCTCCACGTGCATAATAATATTAAAAAAAATACTCCCCAAAAACTTGGAGTGCTTTATAGACATAACTGCTAAAACCACACAAGCAACCACCTGTCTCCTTCCTTCCCTCTTATATGATTCCCCTAGCTTTACCAACTTGCAGCTATCTGTTAAAACTAAACTTGAAATATGCTACAACAAAGTTGCTAAATTTGCTGCCAGCAAAAAAAAAAAATACTGTAAACATTACTGCAAGGCCCTTAAAAGTTTGAAGTGACTTGAACTTCCTCACTACCTGAACTTTGTACAACTGGCAACTGCCCGCAGAATAATTTATAAACCCCTTGCCTGTCCCTGCACTAAGCTCTATTCTTCCTATCACCCAGACTCCTTTGTTCTAATGATGCAGTAAACTCTCAGTTAACCGGCACCCATGGGGATTGGTAGATGCCGGATAACTGCAGTTTCTGGTTGCTTGAGAGTTGCCTGGCTAATACTATACGCTACACTGTTTGTTTGGTTTGACTTGTTCTTGGGTTGGGGGAGAGGGAATTTATTCCTGTCTTCCTTTTTCAAACTCTATTACTCTAAAAACATAAGGTATGTTTCTGCGGGGGAGGGAGACAAAGTGCAACATATGAAAATTGTACTGTATTTCTTCGACTTTTTCCTAGTTGCTTGAGAGTTCTGGTTGCTTGACTTCCGGTTAACTGAGAGTTTACTGTCAACAACTGCCCACCATCTGTAAACCATAAAAAGCAATTGGAAATCGCCTTTACTGCTACTCTGTTGCCAAAAAATGGAATTCTGTTCCACAGGCTATTACAACCGTAATTTACCATCCTTCCTTCAAGCATCTTCTGGAAGACCACCTGTCAAACTGAACATCAGTCCCTTCTACTTTTCTTCACCACTTTCTGTAAAGGTTCTGTTCTCATCTATGCTTCTCATCTTTACCTGGCTATCCTGACCTCTCTACCACTTTACATAACCTCTTCCTATCTTCTCCTTACCATTTATACTAATCTATTCTAATCCCCCCTTTATAGTTGCAATTAAACACATGACTTACTTGTTACTAGTGTGAATTGCCAAAAGGATGTTCTCCAGATGTGTATTTAGTGTTTTACTTATTCTCAATATTCTCTTAGAAATATATTTGTTGTATCTCTGTGCATTACAATGTCTTTCGGCTTTTCCCGGTTAGGGGTTGCCACAGCGGAACTCCGGTCCACTAATGATTGGCAGTGGATTTTTACGGTGCCGAGGTGCCAGTCCAATGCCCAGCCTTCAAAGAAGACACACCCATTCACGCACGCACCTACCTGCATGTCTTTAAACATCACTCGACTGCAGGGAAGACATGCAGACTCCACACAGAAGGCGCTCCAGCCAAGAATTGAACGGGAGAACCTCTTGGTGTGAGGCGACAATGCTAACTGCTGCACTACTGTGGCCTATATGCATTACATTATTGTTGATTATTTTTGAAATGTATACTTTTCAACTGTTTTTTATATAATATCTTTGAAAAAAATGTATTTTTTCTCTTAAATGGAGCTTTTCTCCCTGGCCCTCAGCTGAAAATGTGCTGTTGTGACCCAGTCAGACTTTCTTGTTAAACAAATGTCAATAAATAGATAAATAAGAAGGATAAAGGAAAATGATTATTTTGAGAACACTCTGCACACATTTTTCAGTTTATTTCTCAGCTGGAGTGCTTTCTTTGTGTCATTGGGCTACAATTACTAAGATATCCTGGCATGTTAATTGTCAGTTCTGAATTATCAGAGAGAGAGAGAGAGAGAGAAATCATTGTAATCTAAGAGATTTTAATTAACAATTCTTACTTATTTTGACAGATGTGCAAACTTATTTTTGTATTCTTTAGTGTCTACAGTGGGAAGATTATTTTATTTTTTTTTTGCATTAATATTGGAGAAATATGTTTGCCGTAAGTATTTTGTGTTTATAATTTGCCACGCTATCTGTATTTGGATCTGTACAATAAAGCACAATTCAAAATAGGTACGACCTCTTGTTCTTGAATTTGCGTGCAAGATTTACTGAGGCACAGATGTGTTTGTGCTTTACATTTTTGATGCCCATACCTCAGCATTGAGTTAAACTGCATGTGAATTATGTATTGTTCCTGTAAAAGAAACATTTAAAAATAAAATCAGTTCTTTATTTTGGCGTAGTCCGACATATTCCTTGTGTGGGAGTCGTGAGACTGACTCAGGTGAATTGAGTTCAAAGGCCTTGCGTGATTGCATCGCACTGTGGGTTATGCTACAAAAGCCCATGAAAAGTGCTGGATGCATCATTTTTACAGAGGATTTAGTCATTTATAGGTTCTTTCAGTATGTTTTTAGTAAAATTTTTCAGCCTAGTAGTGGTATCTAATATTTGCTCTATTAAGGCTCACTTCAGTTTGAGGTGAGCTCCACCTACATGTTAGCCATTTTGTTAATCAAGTTTTTCTTCCCTTCTGTCTTTTGACCTTGACTCCCTTGTTGCATTGCCAGGTAACCATTAGTTTATCCAGTTGTTCACATTGTAAGAGGAGAATGGAATAGCAAGAGTCAGTGTTTTAAGAAATGCCGTACTCCTGATTCCATTCTGACCAAGAGCCCGTCTTGCAGCACGTTAAATCAAACCTCATATACATTGTACGTCTGGTTGCTGAGCATGCTGCTTTCAGCTGTCACTTGTCATCACCTGGCCTCTGCCAGGGGACTACAAGATGCCTACAGAATCTTTAACCATTCCTTTGAATGAGGGAGGATCTACTCTTTCCCATTGCTGGCCATCTGTACAGAAGCAGGGCCACTTCAGTACAAGCAGATGCCCTGTGCATTTGTCATTAAAGCATTTTACTTTTTGTTTGCTTGCATAGGGTTATTTCAGTTGCAAACCACTTTTTTGCACTAGTCTGCAGAAAATAAGCTGACTACTTGAGAATTTGTATATTTGCTTTTATGTGCTCCTTTTCTAAACATAGTTTATTATTCTAGTCACTTGTTGACTTGTTCGGTTTTGTGTTTTTTTTTTTTGCCTTTAGTCAGCATGACTATCTAGGCACCCTAGCGCATTGCCTGTACCCCCATCTTCCCAACATTGATAGTGGCATGTGTGGCTGTTATCATAGGTTGCCAATTTGTTTAGATGTACTTCTGATTCTGTAACCCCTCATAAGGCTAGACTTCATTATGCAGTGGCCACTAACATAGTCTTTCCCTCTTGTCACCACTACCTCATATGGTTCATTGATTACCTGTGATAGCTGCAGTGGGATGCTTGACCAGCTGGTCTCCAGCACTACACGTGCTCCTGATAGATTTCGTCACACCTCACTCTTGAGGTTGGCAAGGTGGTACAGTTCATTCACTATCACCTCTGCTTATCTGTCTTTTACTGGTCATTGGCCCATTATTTGAACCCATGTTGCTGGAATATCAAGAATTTCTCCATGGTTTACCCATTGGTTCCCTCTGTTGCAAAGCCAACCCATTCCAGTCTATTAATTTGCTGTGTAGGTACACTTTGTGTACATCTCATATACCTTATACCACAGCAGCTTAGCTAAATGTTTACATCAGGTATAGGTTGTAAACTTTTTTCATTGTATGCTAGGTGTGTTTATACCATTATCCACATATAGGCACTAGACATCAGTTCTGATGCATTTCTTGAATTCTGTATGGCTGTACTTGATGTTCCACTAATAATTTGAAGTATATGGATATTTGTACCAAAAGATTCCTATTCTTAGCTACATCAGCATTCCTTATGACTGTTGTGCTTTGTCATAGTTTCAAAGGCTTGGGTGCATGAATACAGTAATTTGCAAGGAAGAGCATCTGTTAGAATATTAACAATGCATTTAGGTTTTCCACAGCACTTTCAATTATTGACATTCCCCTCGTCCATTGTGTTGGCAGCACCATAATTTGAAGGCCTGGGTGCTTGAATGCAGGGTTTTGCAAGGGAGAGCATTTGTTTGAATGTTAGCCATGTGTTTGTTTTCCAGAGAGCTTTCACTCTTCTTTTCTGATAATCCGTTTTTAGAGCTCATTATTGCTCTCATTATCAACCAACTAGGAAGTTTGACTTCTTGATGTACTCTGAGTACTGACAGGCATGAATTCCTTTTTGACTATTGTAAGTTGGATATCATTTTGAAAATATTTAGATACAGCTAGATTATTAACAGTGTAAAAATTGGCTCCTTTACAATTTTGTTTCAAATGCTGATAACATGAGTATATACAAAGTTTGACTTTTGAGCTGTTCTAAATGAATTCTGTTTATAATCTCTCATTCTTAATTTTTACAGCTTGCTTTTGATTTTCCCTCTGAAGATATTATTTTGTTGACAGCATCTTCTGTGATCAAAGCTGTAACAAATTTAAAACCGGTAAGACTTTGTTATTGAAGAGGTGGTATGACATTGTTGAGAAATTATAAAGATATGTTTTCTTTTTTAATGTTTGCCTTTGCTTTTTTGGGGGGAGGGGCTTCTGGCCATCTGGTTGATATTCCAACAGGTAAAAATAAGCTTGACCACTATGGCTGGCACGTATAAAACTTTAATACACAAACAATAAAAACCAAGAAGTAAAAGGTAAGCACTTTCATGGCTGGAGGCCCCTTCTTCAGACCATAATACTCCTCCATACAAACTGTAACACTGTTAAAAGTACAAGTTAACCAATCAGGTCACATGGCCATTCAGGAAGTGATGGGGCAAAACCATTCATAAACAGTTCTAAGAAATTATAAAATCAATGCCTTAAGCCACGTGCATGTAACACTGGTTTGATAGAAACATTATTCAAACCAGGAGGCAAATCTGCTTTTAATAAAATAATCCACCTGAGTTCAGCACATTCAGTAATGTTTCTAATATCCTCTCCTCTAATGGTACGTTCAGTGCACTTTAAAACAGTGAATTTAAAACAGTGAGCAGAGCCAGAATCAAATACATGTTTAGCTAAAGCATTTTGTAAGTTTTTTGTTGTGAATGTCCCCAATATGTTTAAGTATTCTTTCTTTCAGCATCTGGTTTGTTTTTCTTACATAAAAACTACTGCATGCTTGATATTCGTATAATAAATCACATTCAAACTTCTGCAGTCAGCATAAAAATCAAGCTGGATTTGATAGCACAAATAGGGATATTCAATAGAGCTTTTAATCAAGAAATCTTTGCATGCATGACAAGAATGACATGAAAGTGTACCTGTATGATCAGACAAAAGAAAATTGTTACATTTGATATGTTTATAGCACAGTTCTCTTTTTAAAGATTTATCGTTGTGAAAAGAAAAACTTTTTGCGGGTCCTAGTGCCCTGTTTCATCTGTCATGAAAACTGGCCAGTTCTCTTTTATAATCTCACAAATCACTCCTACATTGCTTGAGTATGTAAGCACAACTTGAGGTATGACGGTTTGTATATCTGGCCTTTTAAGTGCTACTTCATTATATTCCTTAAAGTAAGGTTGTGCAGTAGTCTCCCGTAGGGAACATACTTTAGATACTGCTTCATCTACTTTCTGACAAGAGTAGCCTCTTGCCAAGAACCATTCCGACATCTGTTAGTGCTTTATCTGAACTGTTGTCCATATTATGAAGCCTCGATGTTCTGAGCAACTGACCCTTCAGCACATTCAAAGTGACGTGTCTAGGGTGCATGCTAGTTTTATGCAGAATGTTGTTCATTTTCAAAGACTTCTGAAAAATCTTAGTCTCTATTTTGCCACGTACGTCCTTGGATACAGTAACATCTAAAATATCAATTGATTCACTCGAAGTGATGAGTAAATCTTTTAAAAAGGTAGTTGTGGTATGTAAATAATCAACAAATGATGAAAGGATATCAGATGCACCCTTTCCATAGCAAAAAGATGTCATCCACAAAACGTCTGTAGTAGATGATGGTGTCCACAAATGGATTATTCGAATAAATAAATTCATATTCCAATTGGGCTAAGACCAAATTCACATAGAATTGGCACATGCTGTGCCCATTACCACCCCAACGCACTGTATATAAAAAGCATCTTCAAAGATGGAAACTTTATTTTCTAGGAGTAGTTCAAGAAGCATACTTATCAAGGTCACTTTGTAGAAAAGTCACTATTCCTGAATAAAAAGGTTCTAACAAATTCAATACAAACATCATTCGGAATGACACTAAAAAGTGAATTAATATCAAGGGTAATCACAAGTAGTTGCTCAGTATTCTCAAGTTCTTTTATAACAGGCATAAAAGTCACACACAAATTTTTTTGTATCTTATAGGTTCATAGGTTCATACTAGGCTATCTGCCCGAGGGCATTTACAAGCCTAGCCCATAGTTTTGTGGCTTACGCCACCCCTTTAGTATGGGGAACTATACCCATTATTTTGCTGTGCCTCTGTTGAGCAGTGACACTGAGGTAATCCCTGGGGTATATCTGCGATCTCCCATCCATTGGTCAAGATTTCTCTTGAACAAGGCCAGCGAGGTGCTCTGCCTCACATATACCGGGATTTTATTCCACAGCATAGGGAGTCTTTGGGTGATGAATCTATCCCTCCAGCACGTCCTATTAATAGCCGTGTCGAGGTTTAAGTCTCCTGCCCTTGTGGCTCTGACGGATCTAGATTTTTTGAGGTGAAGCATATTCATCAAATCTGGGTTTGACATGGCCTTGTATGTTAGGCAAAGGTCACCTCTGAGCAAGCGGTGGCGACTGAATAGAGCTGGAGTTCTTTCAGTCGGGCAGCATAGGACAGATGTTTGAGACCCTTTATCCTTTTGGTGAGGAACTTTTGTGGCCTCTCCAGCTGCTGCAAGTGTCGGGTCAGATACATTCGAATGGGGCATTGTACTCAATCATTGGTCTGATGAGTGATGAGTATAGGAGACTATGACCTCCCTTGATCTAGATGAGAATCCCTTCATGATAAGGTGGGCAATGTAGAAGGTCTTCCTAACTACTTTAGCTACATGGGTGTCGAATGACAGACTGCTATCAACCTGGGTCCCCAGGTCCCTGATAACTTCTTCTGTACTCAGTGGATTGCCACCTATTTGGTAGCTAGGGGTAACCTTGTTTTTCCCGAAGGGTATGACTATGCATTTTGGCATTTAACTTTAGGCCATGGCTCTGGCACCAGTTATCCGTTTCTGTGAGACCCTTCTGAAGGATATCTGTGTCAGATGTGTTTTCTACTATGGCCCAGTTTGCAGTCATCTGCAAACTTTGTCAGCCATAACCCTCCTGTGTTTGCTTGTACTTGGAAAAGTAGATGCCAAACAAGAGTGGGCCCAGGACTGAGCCCTGTGGTACACCACTTGTGACAGGCTTTGAGTCTGACATGGCGCCAGCAACTCTGACCCTGTGGGTTCTGTCACTCAGCCAGTTTGCAACCCATCTTGTGATGTATGGGTTAACATTTAAGCTGATGAGTTTTTCAATGATACCCGAGTGGGGTATTGTATCAAAGGCCTTCGCCAGATCGAGGTAGGCTGTATGGACTGCCTTTCCCTCATCAATGGCTTTGGTGACTGTTTGAAAAAGTCAACCAAGTTTAGAAGGCATGATCTGCCTTTGACAAAGCCAAACTGGGATGGATCCAAAGTCTGCAAATTCCCTATGTCTTTATTTATGAGGTCCATTATGATCCTCTCCATGGCTTTGCAGATAAGGCTTGTCAAGCTAATGGGCGGTAATTTCCAGGGTCGGTGGAGGCACTGCCTTTGTGAAGTGGGACCACAGTTGCAGTGCGCCACTCCTGGAGTGCGTATCCAGAGGTAAGACTATGATTAAACAGCTGTCCTAGCTGTGGGTTTAATTCCTCGTTGAGTTCATGGAGCACACAGCCGGGGACACCATCAGGTCCCATGGATGCTGTGTTTTTGCTTTGGAGAGAGCAGTTCTCACTTGGGTGTTGGAGATGTTTGGGGGCTGCAATCGCTTGGTATAGATATCTCTCCTTTTGGGGGAGGGAGAAGTTTGCACTGAACCTGTCAGCCAGTATGTTGGCAATGTCTGTAGGATCAGTAATCTTCACATCATTTTGAACTAGTTCTGAGCATATCTGGGAGTTTCCTTCCAGGTTTCTAACATAGCTAAAGAAGGCCTTATGATTGTCTTTTGAGTCTTTAGCTAGTTTTCTCTCAAAATTTGCTTTGGATGATTTTATGAGAGCTCTTAGTTTTTTACTTATAGTGATCAAGGGTGTCTTACCTTTTAAGGATTTTGCTCTATCTTGTAGTAGCTTCCTCCTTTTGTTGTAGAGTTTGTTTATGGCTGGGGTCCACCAGAGTGGACGCTTGCCTTTGGTACAAAGAGTCTTTGTTTTGCTTGGGATTGCCTTATCCATGCAGTCCTGCAGGTGCTGGTAGAAGGCATTTGTAAGTGATTCAGCGGCTTGAGTACTGTTTTCTGTCGGCTCGGGGGCCTTAAAGGAGACCACACTAGTCTTTAGAAGTGTGAAGTCGGCTTCGAGAAGTTCTTTACTGTGGTCTTTTTATTTCAGGTGGGGGTGGGATGAGGACCTCCAGCGAGATTAGTTGTGATCTGATCTCACCAGTGAGGGGTATACTTCGGTGTTGAACATTGTGCTCCCATGTTCGTGATGATGAGATCAAGTATGTTTTCTCCTCTTGTGGGGATGGTGACTAGTTGTTCCATGGCATTTGAGTTTATGAATTCCAGGAACTTTTGGGCTAGGGTGTTTGGGCTTGAGTAGTGTTCCCAGTCTATATTAGGGTAATTGAAGTCACCTAGTATGATGGTGTTTGGTGATACATTTATCCCCTCTAGTGTTTTCAAGAAGGCCATGTGAGGTTCCTGAGTTTGTGAGGGTGGCCTGTAACATGCTACAATTTGCAGAGCAGTCTTGCCTATGGTTAATTGCACCTGGATGGTCTCCAATGCATTGTGCGTTGCCACCAGTCTTGAGGTGTGGGTGTCTTTGATGAATATGGATACCCCCCCTCCTTTCTTGGTATTGTCCGGATTTTGGGGCGGAGCATGATAAGAGGTAAAACCTGATAGTGCTGGGGTGCTCTCAGGAGCCTTGAACCAGGTTTCTGTCACTGCACAGACATCGATGTTCTCCATACTGAGAAGGGCCTCGAGTGCGTGCATTTTGAGATTTAGACTTCTGGCATTGAGCAGCATTACCCTTAGTTTTTTTCCTTTTTTGTGTTCTAGGGTGGTAGGTTTAGAATTTGAGCCTTGCCTAAAAAGGCACTATGGGGTGGCAAGAGCCTTTGCCAATATCCGGAATCCCAGGGTGACAGGTGCAAGCCGTCCCTTGCGAGCAGCGTGGCTTGTCCAGCATGTCATCCCAGGCAGACAGACATTGGATCCCCTTTGAATGACACCAGAGTTTAAGCCAATTGTTAAAGCTGATCATCTTATCTCTGTATTGTGGCATCATTCTTGGTGAAGGTAGGATACTGCTCAAGGTCAGGGTCATACCTGCCTGGGCTACATAATCAGAGAGCTCCTCAATGTCTCTTTTCATGTAGTCCAAGGAGAGTGCGTCTCAGGTCGTTTACACCAGCGTGGACAATGACTGAGTCATATTTGTACCTGCTGTTGAGAGACCTGAGTGCTTGCGTTATGTGGCGGATTCTAGCGCCCGACAGGCAGCTTACTGTGACCTTCTCCTTACTCAGTCTGGTGGCGGGGCGTCAGTGTGTCTGACTATGGAGTCACCAATGACTAGTGTGTCTGGCATTGTGTTTGGCCTTAAGGGCTGTGACTGTTTGACACTCTGACTGTGAGGTCTATGTGTTGCAGGTGTTGTGTTCTGAGGTGGTGGTTGTTTGGGTGTCTGCTTTGGTGGCCTCTGCTGTTTTGGTAGATTTTTGATCAGAGCCGCCAAGTATGTCTTTGTGTGTTTATGTGTATGATTTGAGGTTGTGATGGTACTATGTGAGACTGGGTCTATAGTGTGTGTGGTAACCTTCTCCTCCTGACTGGTCTTGCCAGTCCTATGTTGAGCGAGCTCAGCCTCCAGTTTGGCCGTATAGTTGCATCTCTCGCATGTATTTGTGTTTTGTGGGAGGAGGAGAGGGTTGTCTGTGTACATGAGGCAATTGTAACATTGCCTCAATATTCCCAGGTTCACCAGCTGAGCAGGAGAGGACACTAGCAACTGATCCCTCGACATGCTAGAAGGACTAGACAAAAAAACTTTAAAAGAGATTCCGCGGGGCGTGAGTGACGGAGAAGTGGGGGTTGCCTTTTGGGGTGCTATCTATAAGAGTGCCGTATCAAGGTAATAAGTACTGTAGGAGCAAGTGCTAGGTTTAACAGATAGAGAAAAGTCTACTTGGAGTCAAGTAGAGATGATCTTTTTAGGTATTGGAGAAAGTGCTAGTAACAGGGATGCTTAAAGGTAAGATTGAAAAGAATGCACTCTGCAGTGTGCACTAGAGAAGTTAGATATGAAAGTAGGTAACTTGAGTTTTACCTGTTTTAAAAAGTTAAGGTTTAGTGGAGAGTTACTATTTTTAAAACAGCAAGATGGACTGAAAGGGGTGGTTACTTTTGTATTTTGGTACTATGAAATACTGTAGGATGGCCAATAAATTTAAATAATTGAAGGGGTGGGATTTCAAAAGTGATGGTTGTGTGATTACTCACATAAGCCAGTGAAAGTAGAGAGAAATGAGATATATGGTCAGATTAACATAAGAGGCGGGCAACTAGAAAGACAGTGGTATTTAACAAGACAACTTAAATGGGTGGGAGGGAGAGAAAAAATTCTGCCTGACTCAGAACAGAGAGAGCTGTGGTCTCTTTTGAAGTTTTAATATGCTGTTAAACAGAATGCAAGCAAAACACAAGGTAAAGAAAACAAACTACAGTATTCAAAATATAGAAAGGCAATACAGAAATACAAAAAATAACAGCAAACTAACCTTTCCTTCACAGCAAAGTGTAGCAGAGTCTGGATGAGCCTTTCTGGTTTAAGGACACTAAGTGCACCATCTACAATAGGATGCAAGGATTTTTCAACAAAAATCAACAATGCCTCTGTCACTCATCCTCTGCTAGAGACAATTGGTCACATGGGGGCAGTCATTCAAATTCTTGTGCACCTTGGGTAACCCGTATAAATCTGGGGTAACTGGATGCTCAGCTGAAAAGTAATTATATAAGTCTAGAGAAATCAGTCCAGTCATATGCAAATCAAAAACCTAGAAATCAACCTTATTAACTAGACCTTGAACCTGGTGTTTCAGAAGGGGCATATAGGTGTTTGCATCGTCTAACCTTACCAAAACCCTTTTAAGAGCCCACTCAACTAGGTCCATGGCAACTGAAGTGTTACTGTCTAGAACTTCTACGAATGGCATATGTGCGGCTGCAACTTAGACCAATCCACATATTTTTAGCATTCATTACAAACTGGATCTGGTTTCAAGGGGAAGAGCATGCTCGGGAATATCCTTCCTTAGAGTCCAACCAGGATTTCAGGTAGCTGGGAACTCTGTTCCATCAGTTGAGGATTGAATGAAGATTGACAACATCAGATAAAAAAGTTATGTTGTTACCATAATGTTCCATCTGTGTTGTCCATTTTCATTCTTCCTCAACTTCCTGCCCATCAACCCCTAACCCTTATCACAATATGCTTCTGGAAGAACAAGATATTGTATGGACACCACTGTCCTTAATGTTCAGCTCCAGATGTAGTTTCTGCTGTTTGGAGATACGTGTGTGTGTGTGTGTGTGTGTGTGTGTGTGTGTGTGTGTGTGTGTGTGTGTGTGTGTGTGTGTGTCTGTGTGCGTGTGTGTGTCTGTGTGCATTAGTATGTCCTATTTTAGGTAATCGGTAAACTAGATCTGGAGTATGTTAGGGGTTGGTGCATTATGGGTAAGGGAGGAGTTTGAGAGCTTGTTGATTACCACGAGCTTTAGTAATGGCTGAGTCAGATCCAAGGATGGGATCCAAACCCAACAGTTGAGGAAGAATGAAAGTGGACAACACAGATAAAACGTTATGATTAGTACATAACAGAAAATCTTTCAGGGTTTTGATCACCTGACCACTTATACTTGTGTCTCTATGATCGCACCCTAGGAATGACTATGTAGTGTAGGGTATCTTACAGCCAGGATTTTTATTTCTGTATGTTTTTTCATGTATGCTTGCCATTAGACTGCCCCCTGCTGGTCTTGATACTTGGTATTCCTCGCAGAAAAGCAAGAGCCAACTGTCCAGGCTGTTATCCAGTCAGCCGTGGAGGTGGTTTGCACTCCCATGTGACAACTTGACAATTTGTACTAAGGCCCTATCCTTGCCATGATGGCTGATGTAAGCACTTGTTTTACTGTGAGGCATCCTGCGCCTTTTCCCTGTGTGTGTGTGTGTGTGTGTGTGTGTGTGTGTGTGTGTGAGAGCTTTCACCTACTTGCTAAAGATGGCTACCATCCCCGTCTTGGGATCACCAAGGACTGAAGTCCTGGCCTTTTCAGTCATGTGTACACCTCTTCTGCCATGATATTGGTAATCCTACTAAAACCACCACTCCCTCTTTCCAGGGTGGGCAAGCTAGTTTGAGCCAGTCACTCACTTTCAATGGCCAGCACCCACCTCTTCTACTGCCCAAGCTGCTATTTGAACTTGGTTGATCCAAGTTGTATTTTGTGCTTTATCTTTTTATGCCAAAACTGCTAGATCCTCAGGCAGGATTGTGCATATAGAAGAAGAACATTTTAAACTGGCAAAGTCAAGTTATGTCTTGAGATGTGAAGACATTTATTTATGTTGCAGTTTTGGCATTACATTTCATATAGTCGATATCACATTAACTCACTCCACTTGCAACATCTAGATGTCGGTGGATTTATGAAGAAATATGGGTCTCCTGTGGCTGTGGTTGACAGATAAATATAGTTAACGTGTGCAGTGCTGTAGATGTTCAGGTGTGTAGTTAACACAGTGTGTATTTTTTTTCCATTTCTATCCTTTACACCTGTGATATCATATGAGGCAGATTGCACTTACAAAAATATATAGTATTAGTAGTAGAGTAGTAGGTATCCGTATACACAAAATTAAACACAAAATCATCTGCTTTCAGCACCAGAAGCATTATATTATGTATGAAAAAGGTGCCACACACTGCTTAAAGGCACGTAACTCTTATATTAGCAGACCCTTTGCTTGTATTGAAAACATGTCTTTGGCATTGATTCTGCTAGGAAAGAGTGGTCCTAAGAAAAAGACTGAATCCTGATGTCCAGTCATACTGTTATTACTGGTATCTAAAAGCCTTGCGAATACAGCTGACTCTCATTTTATGCATATCTGCATTATCAAGGACTGTTCTCAGCAAAGACGCAAGCTATTTTAAGGGACACAGTATGCCTACCATATTGTTGTCTGTTAGAGATTGCATGTCTGTGGCTATCGTGGATGCAGGCTGGCTCACTTAGTAGTCTTCTTGACTCCCACCAAGGCTTTTCACAATCATAATTTCTTGGCTATATTTCAAATTGATAAATTGCAAGCATATTTTTTATGTATACTTTGTTATATACTTTTGGTATTTCCTGTACTTACAATACTGTTCTTTGTACCGCAGTTATTTCTATTTGGTCATGTTTAGTACATGAACATACTGTAACTTGGTTTAGCTCATATGATCTTAAAATGGCCAAAATAGCCAAAACTTGGGTCATATATCCAATCGGGCAATATTTGCAAAAAGTTTTTTTTGGGGGGGGGGGGGGCTGGCCTGGCCCTGACACACCCTCATGCACAGGCTCATGCCTGCTGCATCCCTGCTACTTTTAACTGCATGATTGCTGCACTTTGAGGTTGAGACACCATCCTTCCCAACAAGTTCTAGCTTTCTGCCAAGTCTGGTTGAACTTTTGGCTGACTACCAAATGTAGAAATACATACTGTTCTTAGTGATGTTTTAAACAAGCTGGAATATCAACTTTTTTTTTGCTAACATACTTTATCCTAACAGGATCACAGGGATATTAGACCCTCTCCTGGTAGCTATTGGAAACAGTATTGAAATGCATTCTGGACAGGCCACCTTGAGGAAATCCA
Organism: Protopterus annectens; assembly: GCF_019279795.1. Lineage (NCBI taxonomy): Eukaryota > Metazoa > Chordata > Ceratodontiformes > Protopteridae > Protopterus > Protopterus annectens. The sequence goes on along the minus strand of NC_056745.1, from coordinate 302,023,573 downwards.
TACTAACACAGAGGATGGGCAGAATCCACACAGAAGGCAGATCTTGCTGTGAGGCAACAGCTCTACCTGCTACACCACTGTGCTATCTGGGCTAGAACATAAATTGTTATATTCCTGTTCATTCTACTGATCAGTTACATGATTCTGCAAGCCATGTTGGATAGTCATGATTTAGTCCATAACATCAAGTAGTATCACATTTAGGTATTGAATACCAGTCTATGCAGTCATACTGCTTTATCACAGTTTAATCTTTGGTGTGTTTACAATGATAAGTTATTTTCAGTCATTAAGTATTCAGATTATCATAGTCCAAAAATGATGAATACTAGAGAATAATTGGGGAAGGTGTCTTTGCAGTTTAACTCCAAAGTCCTTGTCACTCATGATTGCTTTCATTGTAAGATGAACTTTCTTTTGCATCATCCAAGGTGTTTTTACAGCTTCTATTTTCATGTACTGAACTTCAGATTTTACATGAGCAGCTGTTTAAAAGAGTGGTAAAAGTTTGTAATGTTTATTTGCGCAAAATGTTAATACAGATCTTGTGAAAGGTAAGTATGGAACTGATTGTGTTATCTGGTTATGCCAAGTAACTACATATGTTTTTAATGTGTGTGCCAGTTAATACCCTTGTAGTTTATTTATCCATGTTATCTAAACTCATTTTATTTTTCTGTCTCCTGTGGAGAAATGTGAACTGCTTCTGTCACCAGTTGTTTCTTTGGCATAATTATTTGCATGTTTCTGAAGTTCTAAAGTGATATTTTCCCACCATGGAGTCATTGCTTTACCTTTTTATTACAGGGGATTATGTAGTTCTGCTGCTGTTTCAAAAAAAAAAAAAAATAAAATAATATATATATATATATATATATATATATATATATATATATATATATTTTTTTTTTTTTTTTTTCTAAACAAAAAGAATGTGTCATTTCAATCCACCATATACGTAATTTTTTGTGGGGGATACACTACCCACCAGTGAGTGTTGTCCATCTTTAACCTTGATTCATCGACTGATATTGTAATATCCTGCTTCACTGTACTATTGAAATCTGTACAGATTATCCAGAAAATCATTTAATCACAGAGGTATTTTTGTGCTGACATAAACAGTATAGTGTGTAGGCTCCACGGTGCAGAGGGTTGGCCCTGACTATGTTCCATATGACAAAAGATTCAAGTAGTGGCCTGGGATAGGGTAGCCGCCTCCTACTGGGAGTACTATGAATATACAGCTGATATTGACTCTTTCACCCATCACGGGGGATGGCTGGATTTTGTGGCAGTAGCTCTGTTGGAAGGAGGTCTTGGAAGTACAGCTGCTGCACTTGGGACCTGGCGGCATGAAACCACGAAGAAGCTGGGCAGAAAGCATGCACCCTCAGTGGCCAGCCATAGCAGACATTGTACCATGCTTTCTGGCCGTTGGGGAGGAAGTGTCAGGAGCATTCAGAAAATCTTCTAATCTTCATCAGATGAATGCTGTCATCCCCCAATTCAACTCTTATCTTTTATCCTGTGATTCCATGGATCAGGAGAGTGAGTGGGTCAGTGGGGGGTATGAGACATGGTGGATGTGAGCAAGAGAGGAACAGAGGCCAAAACATGGTTTATAATAGGCAATATTACATTTTGTTGCAATGTAACCTAAAGGATTAACCCTCCACTTAATATCACTGTTATCATGTACTGTCCTGATTGCTGTGAATCTAATAAAACTTTGTACATTGGAGTTCAGGTAAAGTAAGGTCATAAGGTTAAATGCTGCTATTCATCCATTGTAGTGTTCTTTCCCATCATTTGTCAGGTCTACCTTTTACCTTTACTATTTCCTCAAGTTACCCCAAGATGTTACTTGTTACTATTTAATGTCCTCTAATGTGTGCCTTGGGCACCTTCTCCCATTCTTAAATGTAAAAGTTCTTGCAAGTCTTTTGCAAATGTTGAACTTTCTTTTCCTAGTCTTCATTCAAATTAGTTTGTAATAATTTTATGAACAGATAATATGCTGTGAAAGGCATTGACTCTATTCAACATCAGAAAGGTACTTAAAGTTTTCTTAAATATCTTTCAGCACTGTTAAAAGCTCTAGCCTTGCACCACAGAATAAACAGAGGCCACCTAAAATCAGAGGTGGGAAAAACAAAATCTCTGTAAAATTCAGACTAGCATTTGTGTGTGTGTGTGCGTGTGTGTGTGTATACGTAAGACAGCCAAATGTATATTGCAACTTTTGCAGAATAAAAAAGATCAGCTGTGGAACACTTAGATGCATTGCACTTTCTGTTTTTTGTCTCCCTCTCTCTATACAAACATGCGTGTGTGTGTGACTGAGATATAGAAGTATATTTATAGATATAAATATAATTTGTGTCCCTAGATATATATATATATATATATATATATATATATATATAAAATAGTCCGTTACTGGTACTACATGGCGTATATAAAGCTCCATGTAATGCATAGAGTTCTAGTCAAATCTCATAAATCTTAGCCAAGACGTTGTATGATTAAGAAGGAGATGTCAAGAAATTTGCATTAAATTCAGAGGGGAAAAATGGTGCTTTTACTTAGCTTCCACTAGCAAGGAGACTTTTTTGATCTCTTTTTCTTTAACGTACAATACAAAAGTGAACTTATACTGTATTGAGGTTACAGTCCCAGTATTTCTGTTAACAATTCCTTTAGGTGTTTTTATTTTTCTCTGCTCACTAATTTGCAACTTACTGTTAAATTTAACACTTACTAACATTTTCTTTCATGCGTGTATTTCAAAGCATGCAGGTCATTTATTCATTTAACAACTGTGTTTTCTGGTCTGCAAGCAGTACCCAGAAACAATGAGCAGAACATGAAACAGTTACAAACTGGAGTAAAAATCACTAGAAGGAACAACAAAACCCAAATGTACATTAAGTAATTTATCAACACGATGTTAAAATACTTATTTTCTAATAGCTGTAATGTAGCCCTGCACTGCATGTAGAATACCTCTGCACACTAGAGCTACATAAACTACACTGAAAGTTCTGTGACTACTTTTAAAAGAAAACAAAGTGTGACTTATGAGTTAATGTGGGGTGGACATAAAACATATACATATGGATCTTTGAGTTAAAGTAGATTTTTTGAGGGATAAGAGAGATGTGCATTTGGATAGTTACTCTAATGCTTTTTAGATGAGTCATGTTTCGGTATTACTGTGTTCATTAGTTAGGAAAAGTCTTTTAACACTAAATATGTGACAGCCTTTCACTGTGGAACAGTGAAGAACATGGACTTTTTAGACTCAAATGAGGTACACTTGAGAGGTACATTTGAACTTGCCGTTAAGTAATGTTTTTCTCTATACTGTGTTTACAACCTGACTCTACACTAATGTCTATGCTGTATTTGTTACCTGGATTGTGGCTGAAATAGATCCCAAGACGAGACTGCTTTCCCAGTCAGAAAATGGACAAATGAATACTAGTGTATTGATTCAGGAGTAGATGCATGATTTGAGTGTTTGTCATCAGCAGTTCAGGATTTGCCTTTTATTTTTTGTTTCCATAATCTAACTTTGAATGGATGTTTGTACAAGCTGACTTGTCAGGAAGTATTTTCATCAACAAAGGTTCCATATTGTACTCCAGAATGATCCATAATGACCCCCCTCGAAGGCTTTCTGATTGATCTTAAGACTTGATATCCAACTCTGGGCAATCCAGAGCTTTAAAAATGTGGATGACATCCTTAAAGATGGTTTGATACTGATGTTTACCCCATCACAGATAAGATAAGTAGCATCCTGTGTAGTGCACCTATGGGAGGAAATAGCATAAAAAGCTACTTAGCAAAATGTTTCTCATCAAAGCACAGGGGGGAAAACTTTTCACAAGTAATAGAAGTGATATTTTGTTAAAGAAATACAAGCTTTCTAATGCTGAAGTAATAAATGTGCTCAAACAGAAGCTGGAGAAGTGTCGCAGCGTGGAACGTTTAAGCAGAGCTGGTTGAAAGAAGAGATATGAAGATGACAATTAGGTTTCAAAAAGGGTTAGACTGGATTTTGGGAGCGTAGAGTGTTGGCAGACTTTAAAAATATTGGGTGAACAAATGGGTGTAACTAAGGAAACCGTTCTCTTGAACTGGGACACAGGATCCAAATTGCCTAGACATAGTAAGTCCTTGTTAAGTTTAATTCTGGTGATTTCCAAAAAAAGGAAATTGCTAGAAAATGGAAATAAAAGTTTAAGCCAACTGTTTTGAATATTGTAACAGCTGCAAAAGAACTGGAAGTGGAATGTTTAGAAAAGCGTAGGAGGAAATCGCATAGAAATAAATGGAAATTGTGGGAACAATACATACAGAATAACGTTCTGGGGGAGAAGCGAGGTTTAAGGGAAGGTAGGAAATGATCAATTTATGTAATGTTGCAATGGTGATAGTTATTCAAAAGAACATATCTGATATATAATGCATATAAATGGGAACAAGTTCATGTTTTTTTTCTTTTCTGTAAATGTATGTTTGCATATGTTTAAAAAAAAAAGTTAGATTGGTTGAGAAAGACGGGAAAGATTGTGATCTTGCAGATTATTTGTAATGTCTGATGGAGCTTAAGTACCTTGGATAAGTCTTTAACAATGCTTCAACACTGACTTGTTACAGTCATGGTTGCAATGTGGCTGCATAAAATCTATGACTCTTTCCTGAGTATTCATTATTATTATCAGTATTCATATTCATTTTCCCAAGCTGCCAATGCCAAATTGGCTTAGCTGTTGGCACATGCCGTCCCCATCGCTACTCCAATTTTCTGTAAATAGAATTTCCCATTGAACATAAAAACATTATTTTCTAATATGATATCAAGTAATTCACATATCAAATTGTTTTTTGCATTCTGATAGACCTGCTTCAAGTTTAAAATATCACGTATTTTTTCAATACCCCATTTATTAGGTATTACTGTAAATAATGTGGTAACATCCATAGTTACAAACATGTAATCTCTGTTCAGATTTCTTGTTTTATTATATAACAATCTCAAAAATGCTTTAGTATCTCTTAATATAGTATCACATAAGCTAAGGACTGTTTGTAAGTTTTTTTCAACATAAATAGAGATGGCTTCCGTTGCCCATCCTTTACTAGAGACAATATGTCTCATGGGAGGCTGATTAATATGTTTGTGAATTTTGGGTAGGCCATAAATAACTTGAACAGTCGGATATTCTGTTTGAAAATAATCAAATAGCTCCTCTGATATTTGTTTAGTAACCAACAAATCAAAAGAGAAGTTTGTGCATCAGTTAAACAAAAACTAGATAGATTAATTACCAAGTCTTTTGGTTTTTGCTTTTTGCTCCTGGTTGTCATTATGTTGGAAGCATTTCCCCGTTCTTTCTGTTGTCGCGTTCTCCCTCTCCCTCTAGTAAAGGATGGGCAACGGAAGCCATCTCTATGAAATGAAAAAGAAAATGAATGTGTGTTAAATAATAATATGTATGTGGAAAAAATTATATGGTACATACGTTTTGTAGATGATGTTTTTTTATTGTGGGGAGGTACAACTGAGGAATTACAAGGGATGATAGAATATCTACAAAATACTACTGAGTTTCTTAGATTTACAAGTCAACATTCTAAGGACTCTATAGAATTTTTGGATGTCTTGGTTAGAAAGACAGACTTAAATGAAATAACTACAGGGATGTATAAGAAACCAACATGGAGAAACAATATCTTACATAAATCGAGCATGCACCCTACATTTGTAAATAGGAATGTTGTAAAAGGACAGTTTATGAGAGCAAGTAGGCTATATAATATGAACGAAGGCCTTAATGATAGACTAAAAATATTAGGGGAGGAATTTATAGCCAGAGGCTATAATAAAAAAAAGATATAGATAATAGTATCCAATTCATAGTAGAAAATAGAGATGGTAGATATAAACCTTTTGTTTCAGATATTATAGAAGAAGATAGAAATATACAAGATATGACTAATATGAAAGTCAGATTTCCTATAAACTTACTCTAGTGACATTAGAAGGTTTTGTAATATCATTGAAAAAAATTGGAATATATTACTTTCAGATTCTGAGTTACAGAATGTATTAGAAGACAGACCTAGCTTTTGTTTTAAAAATAAAAAATCTTTAAAAAGGCAACTTTGCTATAAATCAACATCTAATAAACAACCAAAGCAATCACAAAGGTTAGGGACTTTTCCTTGTAGGAATTGTATGGCATGTAAGTATCTCTATAATAAATCCACATATAAACATCCCACTTTAGAGTTCACCATTGATGTTAATTTCTATGCTGACTGTAGAACACATCATTTAGTCTACTTTGGTTTTTGCACTATATGTCACGCATTTTATATAGGTAAGACCAATAGATGCTTGAAAGAACGTATTCTCGAACATATCAGAGATATAACGAACAAAAGAGACACAAATGCTTTAGCAAAACATGTAGAAGAAGAGAATATAAGAGACATTGTCAACTTCATGGTTATAGAAACAATAAGTAACAATAATAGAGGGGGGAACATAAAGAACAGGGTAGAAGAAGGAGAACAGAAATGGATCATATTACTTGAAGCAGATAAGCCCCCTGGACTAAATAGTGCAGTCTCTCTGAAACCTTTTTTAAAATCTAGACCATTAAAACACTAAATAGTCTAATAATGTTTTATGGTTTTGTGTGTTAAAAATTTCTATATATGTTATGTGTATTATAGGATATTTAAATTGTTTTTAATAGGGTTTAAGGTAGTTAGTTGTATATTTGCTGCATTTGAATTAGTTAATTAATTAGATGATGTCATAGAAAAGTACCATTTGATTGGATGTATTTGATTTAAAAACTAATGTTTTAACTGTTCTTAATGAGTCTGAAGAAGCGATCAGTTGTTTTAGATCGTGAAAGCGCTTACTCTTGTTCTTTATTAAAGAATAATTTGTTGAAAGTGAACGTATATTTGGATTTTTCAGCAGTGGTCAACCTGTTTATTTATATATTTTTTTTGGACAAAAGCAATTTTAAGTTAATATGCTGTAGTCTTGGGCTGCTGGGGTGGGAGTGGGTTGTAAAAGTACACTGATTATATTATATGTAGAGCTGAGATGTTTTCTCGTATTTTTGCAAAAGTGAATGTTTGGATTAATGCCCTTGGCTTGATCTAAAAGAGTGCTTCCTATAAACAAGTAGGCATGAAAAATGAGACAAAATGATGAATACCATAAGAAGTGCTAAGATCAAAAGTAGTTTACTTAATTCGGTCTTCAACTGTGGGATACCGGATCCGGGCCGGCAATCTCACTAGCATCTGCTCCGAGCTCCAACCTCCTCTCCTTACCCATAATACACCTCCACTACCTTCCATCCCCCAGATCTTGCTTGCCGTGGCTACCTGAAGCATCGTGATCTCCAGAGCTCCGAGTAGTAAGTGGGTTGAAAGCTTTTAGAAAGTCTCTTTTCTCTTGAACTTTTAGGATAGTGGTTAGTATAGGTTCCCCTTCTCCTCCCCTCACTTGGTGCATTGAGTAATTAAACTTTACTGTTGTTTAGCTTAGTTGATTATTGCACTTGCTCCCCCCCCCCACTCAATGTGGTGTGTGTGTGAGTATGGTGAGTGGTTTTCAGTGGGAAAACTAATATCTTTTTTTTCACTTGTTTTCCCTCTTTGTCTGAATGGCTGATAAGCCTCTGTTTAAAAGGTGCACTGAGTGTGCCCATAAGTTGTCCCCAGCAGATGGCCACACTCTTTGTGTAATGTGCTTGGGCGTTGCCCATCTAAGTACAGACTGCTCTATATGTGCGGGTTTTAACCCGTGTGCAATCAAGGACAGGAAGGCTAATTTGGCCCTGAAAGGCCTTCTTCCCACTTCTGAGGCAGTTGCTGCTGTGGCCGCCTCTCCTTCCTCTCTTGCCCTTGCTTTTCCTCCCTCCCAGGCTGGGACTCAACCTTTTGTTTCAAAGCCTGCGGAAGTGGAGCAGAAAAGAGAAGGAGAGAGAGCCAAAATCCAGGCCTGAGAAACGTAAGAGGTTCCCAGACCACCCTTCACCTGCTAAGAGTCATAGGATCCGTGACTCCCCTTGGCTCCAATCTCCGAGATTTTCCCCAGAGTCAGAGGAGATATGCTCTATATCTAGGGCCTCAGTTCCCAGACCCGCAAGGTCAGAGTCCATGGCCTCGTCGAGGTCCATATGGTCCTTATCGGAAGTCGACATGGATAAAATGATGTGGGGGTTCATCCAGATTGGGGTCTTGCCAGCCCCCTCTCCCTCAGGAGGGGGGAGCTTTCTTCCCTTTTTTACACAGATTTCTCCTTCTCTGATCCATCCACTGGGTTTGGAGTACTTGGATTCGAGGATGGCTTTAGTCAAGGGGATAGTCACCAATGGTACCTGTTTCCTCAACACCGACAGCTGCTTGGAGTGTGTCGGATCCAACCAGTTCGGATCCGAGCCGCTCTCCCTGCCGGAGCTTGGGTGTCTGATCCGAGGGAGTGGAACTTTTTTCATCGGCTCCAGCTTTGTCGGGCCAAGTTCCCTCCCTCAGATCTCCGTCCACTTGGGCCAGGCTCCGATCCTCTCATTGGACCTGGGGAGACCTGCTTCCTTGTTGGTTCCCCAGGAGGTTCGTTCTCCCTCGGCGTTCGTGGTAAGAAGGGATGTTCTTCGTGCTGCAGTCATTACATTTGGGTAATATGCTGGCAGGTTGCCCTCAGTTGGCCTGATTAACAAAGTCTTGGGTCCTGCGTCGGTTGCTGTCCCTTCTTCCATGACGTCAGGTCGTCGGGGGTATAAAACATGCAGCCGACACCATTACATCAGTCTTTCTTGCCGTGCAGTGCCCAAAGCAGAAGCAGTTCACAAGTGCTGGTCGGCCGACTCCTGAAATTTTCTTTTCCAAGTTTCAGAACCAAAGTCTTCTCCTTAAAGCTAAGTACCCCATTGGGGAAACTTTTTCTTGCTCCTTATTGATGTCAGTAAAAGTTAATAATTGCATTACTTGTGGGAAGCAAATACCTCATAAAGATTTACATTTGTACTGTATTCCTTGCCTAGGCCCTGACCACGACGTACCTTGCAGTCACTTTTGTGCTTTATTTAATCAGCGCACTATCCATCATTGGTACATTTTTGCCTCTAAATATTTCGGTTCTCTGTTTAATTATCCAGAAATGACGTTGGTTAGCCATCCGACTACCGGAATTCCAAAAAATGCAAAGAAAAGAGACAGGCTGTCGAGGTCCAAAACTGCCGACGACGCTTCTCCTACGCTAGTTGCCAGTTCACCGGTACTCAGTCACTTTCGCAGCCCCTGATATCCGCTACTTCTGATTCGCAGGCCTCTACTGAGACCCATTTGGAGTCTGGTATGCCGCGAGATGCTTCACCTATGAAATCCGCGGATGTCTCTACCCTGGATGGGTCCAGAGCCGCTGTGCAGGTACCGGCTTCTGAGGGTGTATTCAGGCCTACAGACTTGCATATTAAACCGACTCCACCTTCAATACTAAGGCCTAAATCTCGATCTATGTCTAAAAAACTGATGCCCAAGCCACATGTTCAGGCCCCTATGCCTAAAAAACAAATGATCAAAATGGCTGAAGATCTAATTACTCTAATCAGGGGTAGTCAACCCCCCCCCCCCTCGAAGAGGCCTAGGGCTGAGCTTGACTATGAATCTTCTGATCAGGACTCTGTTTCTTCTGACTCTTCTTATGACCTGGATTTGTCCATACCTACTTATGACTATTCTGATGGAGAGGATTCCATTCCCTCTGCTTCCACCCCTGAGGACTTTTCTTTTGGGGAAACTTTACATACCTTAAGGGAGCATTTCCACTGGGAAAGTCAGGAATTTTCTGAATCCAAAAAGAGGCTTAGGGATTTCCGTCTTCTTCCTCAGCATAGACTTTTTGGCTGTACCTCCTGTACTAGACATTGTTGATGATGTGTTTTCGGAATCCAGTATGGCCCCTGATTCCTTGCCTGCAGCTCCTAGTAAACCTGACAGATACTACAGGGTTCCTGAGTCCTTTTCAAAAAATCCTTTTGCAGATCCTGAAACCATTTCTCGGGGGCCCAAGGGCATTAAGGCTTCTACTGCTAAAAATCCTACCCCTTCTGATAGAGACTCCAGGGTGCTGGATAGATGGGGTAAAAAGGTTTATACTTCTGCAACCTTGGCAATCAGGGCTTTAAACTGTCAATTTCATATGCTAAAATATCAACAGCATATCATGGGACTGCTTAAACAGAAAATGATGTTGATTTCTGACTGTGTGGAAAATAAAGATTTACAGGATTTATTGCATTCAGCTGAGCAAGTTGGAAAACATACTTTGCAATGTAGTTTTGATTCTGTAGAGGCCTCTTGCAGGGCTGCTGTTACTGGGTCTGTTCTTAGAAGGCATGCTTGGCTTAAGGAGCAATCTCTGCCTGATTATGTTAAAGCAAAATTGTTGGATGCTCCTTTAAATCAGGACCGCCTGTTTGGCAATAAGGCTGAAGAAGTTCTAAAAAAGATGGAAGATAAAGCTAAATATATGCAGACTGTGAAAGATTTCTTACAAGTGCAACCTCCAAGATTTAGTAGGCACTGACCTACTAAGAACTTGTCCTTTCCAGCTCCTTCCAGATCCACTCAAGCCAAACCCAGACACACCAAAAGCACCAGGTTTCAGTCCCGGGGGGACACTCAGAACTAAGAAATGGGGTGCTTCCACTTCCAAATCTGGAAATAACAAGACACCCCCCTATGGTAAACAGTCTCAATGACTTTCCTTTAAAATTACCAAGCACTTACCTTTCAGCCGCCCCTTTGGGGGGGGGGGGGAGATTGCTCTTCTTGCAAAAAACTGGCAACTCATAACCCAGGACAAATGGGTTTTAAATATAGTGTCCCGGGGATACAGATTTCATTTTCACACGTTGCCAACTCCAAACGGGTGGCCAGACCTGCCCCCAAATCAGTGGGTAGAGGCTCAGAAACAAGTACTTTCCCTCTTAAACATGGGGGCTATTCAACCGGTACCAGAAGAGGAAAAGGGACAAGGTTTCTATTCCAGACTTTTCCTGGTACCCAGAAAAGACAAATCATGGTGTCCAATTCTGGACCTGTCTACTCTAAACACGTTTTTGGACATTCCAGAATTCAGGATGCTGTCTCTTCACCAGTTACTTCCTATGCTAGGCAAGGATGCCTGGTTGGCAACTCTAGATTTAAAAGAAGCTTACCTGCATATCCCAGTCAGGGAATCTTGCAGAAGATACCTACAGTTCAAAGCAGGCTACTTGCATTATCAGTTCTCTGCACTGCCCTTTGGCTAGTCTACTGTGCCCAGCGTATTCACAAAGTGCCTGGCTCCAGTAATTGCATTTTGCAGGCAAAGAAATATTCAAATATATCCGTACCTGGACGATTGTCTAATTCAGGCAGAAAATCAGGCCATACTTATAAAACATCTGCCGTTTGTAAAAAGGGTTCTAACTTGTCTAGGGTACACCATAAATGAAAAGAAATCACAACTGGTACCCTCTCAACAGATTACATTCCTGGGTGCAAGCTTGAATACAACTGCCCAGATGGGCTTTCCTCACGCCAGAAAAGCAAATTCATTTGGTGACTTACTTCAAACAGGTGGCCACAAAACCCCTGCTATCTGTAATCAAATACTGCAAGCCTTGGGGTTCATGGCCTCCTGCATTCTTCTAATTCCATATGCAAGACTGCATATGAGGAAACTTCAGTGGTACTTAAAAGTTTATGGAGTCAACATTGTCACAGCCTGGAAACAATGAGTCCTGTCATACCTTGCCTACGCCTAGAGTTCCTATGGTGGGCAGAGACCTGCCACCGAAACAAGGGACTGCCATTCACACTACCCCCTGCCGCCCAAACCCTAACTACAGACGCATCAGACTATGCATGGGGGGGCTCATCTGGCAGGGAAGTGCATTCAGGGCAAATGGAGCCTAAAGCAAATGCACCTACATATCAATCAAAAATAAATGTTAGCTGTACAGAATGCTCTGACAGCCTTCAAGGACTACATTCATCCAGGACAACTAATGGTAAAGACAGACAACACCACAGTTATGTGGTACATAAACAAGCAGGAGGGGTACACATTCCTACCCCCTCTGCAGACTAGCCATGGCATTGTGGAACATGACCTTGAGCTACCAAGTGCAACTACAAGCTCAATTCCTGCCAGGAAAACTGAATATTCTGGCAGACGAAGTAAGCAGAAATCTCATGGACCCACATGAATGGAAACTGGAACCACGGATTTTCAACATGTTGGCATGCAAATGGGGGAGCCCAGACATAGATCTATTTGCCTCCCCCCAGAACTACCAGTTGGACAAATTTTGCACAAGAACTCCTCACAAAAAAGCCTGGAAAGTGGATGCTCTGTCCTTCAGCTGGAAAAACCTATCAGTCTACGCCTTTTCCCCTCTGCCTCTGCTCTCCAAAGTTCTGCTAAAAGTCAAACAGGACAAACCAAAAATTATTTTGATTGCTCCAGACTGGCCACGCCAACACTGATACCCACTCGTGCACAGTGTGTCACAAATTTCTCCATTGCACCTGCCTCAGACACCTTCCTTACTGTCTCAGCAGGAGAACCAAATTCTGCACATTCAGCTCTCAACTTTGAAACTTGCAGCTTGGCTAATGGAGGCGAGAAGACCTAGTACTAGAAAATCTTATGCTGACAAATGGAAAAGATTCTGTGTCTGGATTCATTCTCAAGGGATGAGCACAGCAGCGCCCAGTTTACCTCAGATTTTGCAATACTTAACTGAGATGCTTCACAAGGGCCTGTCCTTTCCCTCCATTAAAATCCACGCCTCAGCCATTTCAGCTCATTACAACACAGAACCTCCCCTCATCTCTCATCCTCTGCTCAAGCAGTACCTCAGAGGGGCCAAAAACCTGAGACCACCCAGGAGAGCTCCAACCCCTGCCTGGGACCTTAACTTTGTATTGGAGAAGTTCACTCTACCTCCTTTCGAACCAGCTACTACTGCAGACCTAAAATTTATTTCTTGGAAAACAGCCTTCCTTTTAATAATCACTTCAGCTAGAAGGATATCTGAATTACAGGCCCTTATGGCAGTGGAGCCTTTTATCATCTTACATGCGGGCAGGGTGTCACTTGGGACTAATCCATCCTTCATGCCCAAGGTGGTATCCAGTGTGGCTCTTAATCAGTCCATTCATTTGCCAACTTTCTTTCCCAATCCATAGAACCAAGGGGGCGAGGATTCTGAATTCATTGGATGTGCACAGACAACTTAGATTCTACTTGGACAGGACTAAATCTTGAAGAAAATGTGAACAACTGCTGGTAGCATTTGCTGCAGGGGCAGAGGGTAAAGCTATTTCAAAACAAACCATTTCTAAATGGATAAGACATTGCATTCATTTCTGCTATAAGCACCATGGAAAACCTATCCCCCAGGGGATCTAATCTCATTCCACCAGGGCTGCATCTACTTCTGCAGCCTTTCTCAGAGGTCTTCCTACCAGGATTATTCTAGAAGCTGCTACCTGGAGTTCAGTTCATACTTTCACCAAGCATTATCCCTTACCAATTTTCTCTAAATCCAGAGCTGGCTTTGCCACTGCTGTTGTGCAAGGACTTATAGCTGGTCCTAATGCTGTATAAATCCATCCTCCCAACCATAGCTTTGGGAATCTACACAAATGTAATGACTGTAACAGTGAAACACGAAGAACATAGTACAGTTGTGTACATTTACCATAAATGTAGATGTTCAAGTGTATTCACTGTTGCATTCCTGGTTACCCTCCCTCCAGCCCCCCTGTTTTTCTCTTACTATACCTGTACTTTCTTTTACTATGCTTAAAAGCCTTTTTGGTGTTTTTGCTTTTGGTTGGAGTTATATTTTTGTGTTTTTAATTGTCGTTTGCTCCCCATTTGGGGGGCAGCTGACATTTGGGGCATGAAAAACTGATGTAATGGCATCGGCTGCATGTTTTATACCCCTGACGACCTGACGTCATGGAAGAAGGGACAGCAACCATCGCAGGACCCAAACCTTTCTTAATCAGGCAGACTGAGGGCAACCTGCCAGCAGATTACCCAAATGTAATGACTGCAACAGTGAATACACTCGAACATCTACATTTTTATGGTAAGTGTACACAATTGTACTTTCTCTTCGCTGGATCGAGACCCCTGTCTATCCTGTCAGACTCTGCCCTGACCCCCTTGGCTCTTTCTACGAGTCCCATCATTTTACCAGAGGGACAGCCCATGCTCTAGGAGCCTCAGACAGTTCCCCCTGAGGGGCAAGTGGCTTGCGAGTTCCCCCCGGAGAGCCCCACGAAAGATGTGCCTCGCAAGCATATGTGTAAGAGGAGGCTGTTGTACTCCCCCCGAGTCCCTCACCAAGGATACGGATTTGGATGATGGGGAAGGTTCACCCAGGTCACCTCCCAAGGATGTCTCCTTTGGAGACCTCATTTAAATCCTTCCCCTACGGGGAGGTTGGTCCACCCCCAAACCTTCTTCTGATGAGTCAGTGTTCCTGGAGGCTTTCGGCATGGGCCCATCTACTTCCTGGGTGTCCCCTCCCGCAGATTCCTTGGTGAACCTGGTCTCTCGTGTGCCTGGAAGGAGCCAGACACTGTGGAACCAATCCCGAAAAGGCCTGACAAGATCTTGAGTCCACCTTCGTATAGGCCAGCATGGAACAAGGGCTCCCCCATAGACGTTATGGTGGTAGCAGCAGCCACTAAAGAACTAGCTCAGGAGAGTTCCTCTGTTCATCCTCCTGACCGAGAGTCGCGGATAATAGACTGCTTAGGGAAGCGGGTTTACACTTCAGCTACCTTTTCTGTTAGGGCACTTAACTACCTGGCCCACTTCACGAGACACCAACGCGACCTGGTCTAGGAGCTGGCAGAGTCTCCCCCTAAGTCCATGTCGCAGGAGGACAGGGACTTGTTCTCCATGAGGATGACCACTTTGAAAGCAGTCTCCAACACGTCCATGCAACTCCTTTCACATTCTACTGAAGGAGCAGCTAGGCCGGCTGGGTCTGGCGTGTCCATGAGGTGCAATGCCTGGCTCAGACTATGTAAATTTTCAGAACCTTTCAATGCGTCCTTTGCCTATGCTTCTTATGATGGCTCTACTCTCTTTGGTAAGACCGTCAGAGACTTTAGTCCAGAGTGAGAAGGACGGGAAGACACTGTCTGCCATCTGAATCTGCTCTCAAACCCCTCAAAGATCCTTTTCCTGGAATCAGAGAGGGCAAAAGAAGATGTGCTTCCGGAACTCACAGTATTCCCGGGACACTCTGGGCTCTTCTTCTTCCCCCAGAGGCAGAGGGGAACAGAATGGACAATGGCCCAGAGGCAGAGGGGGTCTGAGGAATTTTGGGTCTCAAGAACCTTTCTCGGGACAGGCCTGTACAGCAACCCTGAGGGGTGGCCTGACTACTCTACTCTGGAGGCAGTCGGGGGATGATTGTCCTTGCACCTGGCAGCATGGGAGTCTGTAACATCAGACCACTGGGTGCTTCAGATCATATCTAGAGGATACTCTATCCCCTTTGTGGGTCCTTCCAAATCTCCCAAACACCTCCCGGACATACCACCCACACAAAGGGAGGCAGCAGCACAGGAAATTTCCAATCTTCTAGGAAAATGAGCCATCGAGAGTGACTGGATGTGCTTGTTAGACCTCTAGGATGCTTACTATCACATAAAGATGCACAGAAGCTCCAGGAGGTTCCTCCGCTTCTGGCTAGGAGTCGGTCATTACCATGTTTGAGCCCTACCCTTTGGTTCCACCACAGCCCCCAGGGTGTTCACCAAAGTGATGGCGGTGGTAGCGGCTCACCTGAGGCTTCAGGGGATTCAGGTCTATCCGTACCTGGACGATTGGCTCCTCACTTCTCCCACCAGGTGTCTACTCTCTCAAAACAGGGATTATTTCTTAAACCTTGCCGTGCATTTGGGGATCACAATCAGTGCATCCAAATCACTTCTAAATCCTGTCCAGGTGATAGACTACATTGGGGCAAGGATAGATACGTTACAGTGCAAAATCTTCCTGATCTTGGAGAGAGTACAAAACCTGAGGATACATGTCTCTGATCTGCCATTCTCATCTTCCATTGGCAGATTCAGTGTTGAGGGCCTTAGGTTCAATGGCGGTGACCATAATGCTTCTCCCGTGCTTTCAGAGCATAAAACTCACTGCACTTCACATTGGAAGGAGATGCAAAAAGATCGTAGCAAGGCTGACCCCACTCTAGGAAGATCTGCTCCACTACTGAAAGATTCAGAGACCACTCGTAAGGCATTAGAATAGTCCGACTTAACCTGTCTGCTAGAATGTTGGACTGTCCCAGAATGTGCTCGGTTACATATGAGAATTCTACAGTGGACAGTAGCTGTACAATGGTTCCTGTTGGAACTTCCATTGTCGTATCCAATACAACTCAGTCGAGTCGGTTGGTCATCCCTTCTATGGTGGATGTGTTCTCCGGATGTTTTGGAGGGACAACCCTTTGTTCCAGCCCCTGTCCAAGCCACTGTGACCACGGACACCTCCCAACTCGGGTGGGGGGGCATTGTTCGGGCAGGACAGTCCAAGGCCTGTGGTCACCTGTAGAGACCAGCTTGCACATAAACATTCTAGAGATGAGGGTGGTCTTTTTAGCATTGCAGGCCCTTCATGACTTTCTTCCTCTGGGAGCCATTGCAATTCCGTCAGACAACATGTCAGTGGTCTGGTATATCAGCAAACAGGGAGGGACCAGGTCTTACCACCTTTGTCGCGAGGCCATGAGAGTCTGGGAATGGGCAATCTCCACAGGTCATTTTCTCTTCGCAACGCACATTCCGGGACAGTCCAACATTCTAGCGGACAGGTTAAGTCGGACTATTCTGATGCCTTACGAGTGGTCTCTGAATCTTTCAGTAGTGGAGCAGATCTTCTTAGAGTGGGGTCAGCCTTGCTACGATCTCTTTGCATCTCCTTCCAATGCAAAGTGCAGTGAGTTTTATGCTCTGAACCCCTGCCGGGGGAGTCCCCCAGAGATGCTCTAGTCCATGCTTGGCCTCCCGGTCTTCTGTATGCTTACCCTCCAGTAACTCTTATTCCGAGGTTTCTACAGAAAGCTCGTCGACTGGGGAGCAAAGTGATCCTCATTGCCCCATTTTGGCCTCGCTAGGTATGGTTTCCCTTCTTTTGGTCTCACCTTCTGGCTCTACCTTAGATCTCGGATCCCATTCAGGATCTGATTTCAGATCCATCGGGGGTTCCTCATCCAAACCTGGACAGTTTGAAGCTCACAGCTTGGCTGCCCCAGTTCCCATAATCACTAGGACTCCAAGATTATCCTCTTCAGGAAGGTTTATCGCCATAAATGGAAACATTTTTCCTTTTGGGCCTCTCAAAGGAGTTTAGACCCTTTCACGGCTCCTATTTCTGCCATTCTTGATTTTCTAGCTGATATTTTTCAACACAGAGCTAGTTATTCTACTGTCAAGGTTCAAATGGCTGCCATTTCTCATTTTCATGTGGGTGAGAATTCTGCCACTCTAGCCTCCTCCAGACTGTTTAAAGCCTTTATCAAAGGGATTTTTCTGTTATGCACCCCTGTCAAGGATCCTGTTCCCCCATGGGACCTTACTATGGTTCTTCAAGCTCTGGTCACTCTGCCTTTTGAACCCACTGCAACCACATATCTAAAATTCTTATCTTGGAAAACAGCATTTCTGGTGGCTATTACCTCTGCTAAAAGGGTTTCAGAACTGCAGGCCTTGTCCGTCAAAGTTCCTTATATGATTTCCACAAAGATAGGGTTTCCCTTTGGACCAATCCATCCTTACTTCTCAAGGTGGCATCACCAGTTAATATCAAACTATCAATTTACCAATTTTCTTTCCTAATTTTGCTAACAAAACGGAATACAAACTCCACTTGCTAGATGTTCATAGACCGTTATGATTTTATTTACACAGGACAAAAATTTTCCGTAGATCTGATCAACTGTTAGGTTTTCCCAAAAAGGGTTTATAGAAGAATACAATCTCCAAGGTCACTATTACTAGGTGGATTTCTTCATTCATCATTCAGGTCTATAATGACAGAGGCATGTCTCCTCTGGGTCAGGTGAAAGCTCATTCCACTAGGTCCATGGCTACATCTTGCAGTCTTTTGGTCTAGAGTCTCTTTGGATGAGGTTTGTTCTGTAGCTACTTGGTCCTCATCTCATATATTTATTTCTCATTACAAATTGGATTTGACTTGCAGAAGGAGAGCATCCTTTGGTTCCATGGTGCTCCAGAATATCCTTCCATGAGGGCCACCCAGGAATTTAGTAGCTGGGGACTCTGTTCCACAGGTTGAAGACCAAATGAAGTAAACTACTTCAGATAAAGAAGTTATGTACTCACCATAATGTTCCATCTGAATGCTTCTACTTCATTTGTCTTCAACTGTCCCTTCCTCCTTCCCCCGGACCTTGTCATGTGAACAGCCTGCGGGCTGCAGTTATAGGTCATAAATATTTTTCAGGTCGGGTTATCAATATAAGGATCAGCAAACACGATCTGGGGGTTGGGAGGTAGTGGAGGTGTATTATGGGTAAGGGGAGGAGCTTGGAGCTCAGAGCAGATGCTAGTGAGATTGCTGGCTCGGATCCGATACAGATCCGGTATCCCACAGGTTGAAGACAAATGAAGTAGAACTACTCAGATGGAACGTTATGGTGAGTACATAACTTCTTTTTTCTTGCATACACAGTGATTTTAGCTTGTTTTTTTTTTTCCTTCAGCAGCTGTTCAGTGGGTGTCAAGAAGTCAGAAGCTGAAGGCCATTGTACATTCTGTTCTGTTTTGAGTGAAATTGACAGATTCCTTCATACATCTGCAGAGTTTTTAGATGCTTTTTTCTATTGCTGTCCATATTTCCATGAGATGAGCTGCCTGCAAATGCATGCAAATAATCTTGAGAGTCCTGAGCATTCTTTGTTGATGGAAATGCAAAATTTAGCAGTACAAAAGCAAGCAGTTCAGTAAAAAATAAAGTTTGAAATTAAAGGAAGTGAATAAGAGAGAGAGAAACTTCTCTAGCAGTCTAAATGCTTTTAACTTATTCCCTCCAGTGGAGATCTGGAAGTTTGCCATGCAACTTCCAGTGAGTGAAACTTAATTATATCCTTACATTTCAAACAAATGTTCATATCTCTTGGAACCATAGAGGTTACCAAAAAAGTATAAATTTCAAAACACTTTTTAGAACAAACTATTTTATAGTAATTGTATTTATTAGGTTTTTGGTCTTAAACAGAATATTAGGCTCCTTATTACCATGTCGCAGACACAGGTTGTCGAATGCGTCTTTGTCAAACTGAAAAGGACAAAAAGGCAAAATAGTGAAGCGGCTTTTCAGCAAATTCTTTGCCTGGGAAAGAATTTGTTTGGCCGCTTTCACTAATTTGCCTTTTCAGCACTGTAGTGCGATCTCGGAGTTGGTATATTTAAGTAGAGGGGTGTGGGGGGCTGTTCTGAGATTTTGACGTTGTAAGCTTTCTCTTGCATGGGGTCGATTATGTGTCATTCGCTCTTCTGGAGTGTGCAATAACATAATATAGACCCAAATATTATAATTCACAGTAAACGTAGTAACTATTATGTTCGTAATATTTGGTAAACAAATTACAATATCTCAGCAACCACTCAAGTTACACACGTACTTTTAATATAATTTTGTTCATCCAGCTGAGAGTTTTCATATGAGGCTAAGCAGATGTTCTTCGTGTTTTACTGTTGCAGTCATTACCATTGGGTTATCCTGCTGGCAGGCTACCCTCAGTCAGCCTGAATTCCAAAGTCTAGGTCCGGCGTCGGTTGCTGTCGCCTCTTCCCTGATGTCAGTGCGCCAGAGGTATAAAAGATGCAGCCGAAGCCATTTTCCTCTGTCTTTCTTGCCACGCAGTGCCCGAAGCAAAAGCAGTTCGCAAGTGCCGGTCGGCTGACTCCCGAGATTTTCAAATTTGAATTTCAGATCCGGAGTCTTCATTAAAGCTAAGTACCCCGTTGGGGAAACTTTTTTCTTGCTCCAGACCGATGTCGGAAAAAGTTAATAATTGTATTTCTTGTGGGAAGCAAATACCTCATAAGGACTTTCATTCTTACTATATTCCTTGCCTAGGCCCTGACCACAACATTGCTAGTTGTCGGTTTTGTGCTAGATTTAACCAACGCACTATTAAGCGTCGGTACGATTTTACATTCCATTACTTTGGCAGAAGATTTAATTATATAATGCCATCGGAGCAGCCGACTACTGGAGTTTATAAAAAGCGCAAAAAAAAAGAAAAAGGACAGGCATCCGAGATCCAAAACCAACGACGAGGCTTCCGCTAGGCCTGTCGCGGTTCCCCAGTTCTCAGTGAGGCGCTTTCACAGCCCCTGACGCCAGCTACCTCAGAGCTACAGGCCATTTCCGACTCCCACTTGGAGCCGACTAGGCCACTGGAAACTCATGGTATTGGACTCTCGGAAACTATTCCTTCAGATGGGTCTGGAGCCACTGAGCAGGCATCGGCTTTTGAGGGTGTTTTCAGGCCTACACAGTTGTATGTGAAACCTACTTCAGCTACAAAGGCAAAGACTAAAGCTGCTCTAAAGACAAAGAAACACAGTTGCTTAAAATGGCCGAAGACCTAATTACTTTGATCAGGGGTTCCCATCCCCCTCCTGATAAGAGGCCTAGGCAAGAGACAGAATACGAATCTTCAGAGCAGGTTTCCATTTCCTCTGATTCCTCCTCTGAACAGGAATATTCTATTCCTCCCTATGAGGATTCTGATGCTGAAGAATCAGTCCCTTCAGCCTCTCCTCCTGAGGATTATTCTTTTGGGGAGACACTGCATACTATGAGGGAGCATTTCCACTGGGAGAGCCAAGATTATTCAGAATCCAAGAAAAGGCTCAGAGACTTCCTTTTATTGCCTCCTCACAGGCCCCTTGCTATCCCACCTGTTTTAGACATTGTAGATGATGTATTTTCAGAGCCCAGTCTCTCTCCAGACATTTTACGACCAGCCCCTGTTAAGCCAGACGGATATTACAGGGTTCCGGACTCTCATAAATTTCTTTATAAAAACCCTGCTGCTGACCCAGAAACCATCTCTCAGGGTCCCAAAGGGGTCAAGGCTTCCACTGCAAAAAACTCTATCCCCTCTGATAGGGATTCTAGGGCCCTGGACAGATGGGGTAAAAAGATTTATACTTCTATCTTGGCTGTAAGAGCTTTAAATTGCCAATTTCATATGCTTAAATATCAGCAATATCTTAAGTCACTGCTTAAACAGAAAATGTTGACAAATTCAGAATGTGCTGAAAACAAAGAAATGCAGGATTTATTGCATGCAGCTGAACAAGTGGGGAAACTTACTTTGCAATGTGGTTTTGATTCTCTGGAGGCCTCCTGCAGGGCCGCTTTGACAGGTTCTGTCATTAAGAGGCATGCTTGGTTAAAATAACAGAATCTGCCTGATCATGTTAAAGCAAAACTATTGGATGCTCCATTACAGTATGATACTTTGTTTGGTGTTAAAGCAGCAGAGGTGTTGAAGAAAATGGAGGACAAAGCTAAATCTATGCAAACAGTCAAGGATTTCTTGCAGGTACAGCCTCCCAGATTTAGTAGAAACTGGCCTACAAAGAATTGGTCCTTTCCAGTGCCAGACAGGCCACAAAGGGGCAGATACAGATGCTCTAGAGGCAGATCCCATCCCCAAGGTTCATACAGGTCTAAACAATGGGGTGCTTCTACCTCCAAAACTGGAGAAGACAAATCACAGCCATACAAGAAACAGTCCCAATGACTTCCTCCTGCCTGCGCCAAGCACTTATCTTCTGGCAGCACCTTTAGGGGGAAAACTAGCACTTTTTTCTCAAAATTCTCACATAATAACCCAAGACAAATGGGTCTTAAACATAGTGTCACAAGGCTACAAGTTTCACTTCCATACCCTGCCAAGGGCAAACGGTTGGCCAGACCTGCCAAAACATCAGTGGGCAGAGGCACAAAAACAAGTCTCATCCCTCATGGACATGAGGGCCATACAACAAGTACCAGAGCAAGAGCAGGAACAAGGATTCTACTCCAGACTGGTCTTAGTACCCAGAAAAGACAGCCTGGAGACCAATACTGGACCTATCTATTATAAACACATACCTGGATATTCCAAAATTCAAAATGTTGACTCTACAGCAGCTTCTGCCCATGTTGGGCAAGAAGGCTTGGCTTGTGACTTTAGATTTAAGAGGCATACCTGCATGTCCCAGTCAGACAAACATGCAGAAGATACCTCTGATTCAAAGCTGGCTCAAAGCACTACCAATTCTCTGCACTGCCCTTTGGCTTATCTACTGCGCCCAGGGTCTCCACAAAGTGCCTGGCACCAGTATTTGCATACTGCAGACAAAAAGGAATACAAATATATCCTTACTTGGACGACTGCCTCATTCAAGCAGTGAACAAGGACATTCTACTACAGCATATGGCATTTGTAAAGAGATTACTACCATGCCTAGGGTACACAGTCAACGAACAAAAATCAAAACTAGTACCCTCTCAAGAGATAATATTCCTGGGTGCAAGATTAAATACAACTGCCCAGATGGCTAATCGCACCCCAGACAAACAAAGGCAACTGACTACCTATTTTAAAATGTTGGCAACAAAGGCCCAGTTATCTGCAAGAAAAATTCTGCAGGCTTTGGGCTTCATGGCATCCTGCATTCTACTAATTCCATATGCAAGACTGCATATGAGGAAACTTCAATGGTACCTAAAAAGTGTTTGGACTCAACATTGCCACAGCCTGGAAAGAACAGTTACTCTCATACCCTGCCTGCAACAGGAGTTTCAATGGTGGGTGAAGGCCTGTCACCAGAACATGGGACAGCCATTCACTCTACCCCCAGCCACACAGGCATTAACAACGGATGCTTCGGATTATGCCTGGGGAGCCCATATGGCAGGAAGATGTATTCAAAGCACATGGTCCGCAAACCAAATGCATCTACATATCAATCAAAAAGAGATGCTAGCTGTTCAAAATGCCCTGACAGCCTTCAAGGACCTACTACATCCAGGACAACTACTGATAAAGACAGACAATACCACGGTCATGTGGTATATAAACAAGCAGGAAGGCACTCTATCTTACCCCCTTTGCAGACTAGCCATGACTTTGTGGGACACAGCATTGACTTACCAAGTACATCTGCAGGCACAATTCCTGCCAGGAAAGATAAATACTCTGGCAGATGAACTAAGCAGAAACCTCATGGATCCCCATGAATGGAAATTGGATCCATAAGTCTTCAGCATGGTAACAAGGAAATGAGGATGCCCGGACATAGATCTATTCGCCTCACCTCACAACTGCCAACCAAAGAGATTCTGCACAAGGACTTTTCACAGACAAGTATGGAAAGTGGATGCCCTATCTTTCAGCTGGAAAAACTTAACAGTATATGCCTTTCTTCCCCTGCCTCTCTTCCCCAAGGTACTCCTAAAGGTCAGACAGGAGAAGCCGAAAATGATACTGATTGCCCCAGACTGGCCACGCCAGTACTGGTATCCAATCCTAAGGAACTTGTCTCAATGCCCAGCCTGGATCTTACCTCAAGTGCATCATCTACTGTCCCAGCAGAACAATCAGATCCTGCACAGCCAACTCAAGACCTTAAATCTGGCAGGATGGGGATAATGTAGTCATACAAAACACACCTCTCACTAAAGCGGTGCTGGATGTCATTTTGGAAGCCAGAAGGCCTAGTACTAGAAAATCCTATGCTGGAAAATGGAAGAGATTCTGTGCTTGGAACCAGGCACAAGGAATTGACACAGCTGTTCCAAATATTCCTCAGATTTTGCAATACTTGACTGAGATGCTGGACAAAGACCTATCCTTTTCATCTATAAAAATCCATGCCTCTGCCATTTCGGCTCATTACAATACAGAGCCACCAATCTTTTCTCATCTTTTATTAAGGCAGTACCTCAGAGGGACAAATAATTTAATGCCTCCAAGGAGATCACCAATACCTGCATGGGACCTCAATTATGTCTTGGAAAAACTCACCCTGCCTCCTTTTGAGCCAGCCGCTACAGCTGATATAAGTTTTTATGTTGGAAAACAGCTCTGCTCCTTGCAATAACTTCTGCAAGACGAGTCTCAGAGATACAGGCACTCATGGCTGTGGAACCTTTTATCATTTTTTATCCAGACGGGGTTTCTCTGAGGACAAACCCGACATTTATGCCCAAGGTAGTGTCCAGTGTGGCCCTTAACCAAACTATTCATTTGCCTACCTTTTATCCAAACCCACAGAATAAGGGGGAGAGAATTCTGCTTTCTTTGGACATACACAGACAACTATGCTTCTATTTGAACAGAACCAAAGCTTTCCGAAAGACAGAGCAACTACTAGTGGCATATGCTGCAGGATCACAAGGAAAGGCTATCTGAAAGCAGACTATTTCAAAGTGGATAGGCCACTGAATTCATTTCTGCTATTCACAACATGGCAAGCCAGTACTTAAGGGCATTAGGGCCACATTCAACCAGAGCAGCAGCCACTTCAGCAGCCTTCCTCAGGGGAGTACCAACCAAAGACATTTTAGAGGCTGCTACTTGGAGTTCAGTGCACACCTTCACAAAGCACCATCATTTACCACCCTACTCTAAATCCAGGGCAGGCTTTGCCACTGCAGTTCTGCAGGGCCTTATAGCCGCACTTAATGCTATTTAGCTCCAGCCTCCCAAACTTAGCTTTGGGATTCAACCCAATGGTAATGATTGCAACAGTGAAACATAAAGAACATAGTACACTTACCATAAATGTAGATGTTCGAGTGTATTCACTGTTGCAGTCCATGTTACCCACCCGCCATCCCCCATTTCTTTGCTGGAACTTATCTGTACTTCTCTATTCTATACAACCTTTGTGGTGTATTTGCTTGTAGATGAAGGCAAAAAAAAAATATATATATATATATATATATATATATATATATATATATATATATATACTTTGTTGAATGCATGTTTTATTGACATATTTTTAGCCTAACCTTTTGGGGGCACCTGACATCTGGGGCACGAAAAACTGAGGAAAATGGCGTTGGCTGCATCTTTTATACCCCTGGCGCACTGACGTCAGGGAAGAGGCGACAGCAACTGACGCCGGACCTAGACTTTGGAATTCAGGCCGACTGAGGGTAGCCTGCTAGCAGGATAACCCAATGGTAATGACTGCAACAGTGAATACACTCTAACATCTACATTTATGGTAAGTGTACACAACTGTACTTTCTCTCTCTGCTACTTGATTTATTATTTTATTTTACATTTGTTGACTGGGCTAGTCTAACTGGATATATGTCCGTTTTCAGTAGAGGCCCAGGGAGATAAGCTCCACTAAAGAGATAATACCGGGGAGATAAGCTCCACTAAAGAGATAATAGCAACATTAGTACAATAAATATTAAGACCAGGAATGCAAATATTTACGTAAAGCATTGTACTGAGGTAACTAACATAGTAAAGAAGAAAGAAAGAAGTAAATGTTTATAGGGATGTGTGTCTACAGTTGATAGCTTGCTAAGCCAGTTTATACTCTGTAGAGGTTCCCTGTAAAGACTAAATCAAGACAGACTTCAGTAGCTTGCAGACCATATTTTCTGAGGTTTGTGAAGGAGGTAGACTGAAAGCAGCAGTAGTGAGATAAGCAAGCAGCTGAACATAGCAATATGGGATTATTAGTCTGGGTTAGTGCACGGGCATAGCCAGTGAGAAATGAGATAAACTTTAAGTTGCTTTTTGAAAAATAGTGTTGAGGGAAGAGATGAGAGTTCTCTGGGAAGTAAGGTCCATGTTTTCCCCACGGTGTTGGAAAACAGTGAGTCTCCAGCTTTATCGTTGGATTTATGAATGGATACAAGTAATTTAGTTGCAGAGCGTAGGGTTGTACGATTTTTGTAGGGGGTGATAAGGCTAGTGAGTATTGGAGTATTGCTAGGATGATGAAGGGTCTTGTGAGCAATAATAATTTGGAGAAACTGAAGCTGATTATGAAGTTCCAGCCAACCTAGCTGTTTTAGATTGTGACAATGGTGGGTTCTATATGGGGAGCTGGTGGCAAATCTGGCAGTATTATTACAGGAGGTTGCCAGTTTGTTGAGGTTAGTTTTGGATAGATTGGTATAAATGGGTGAGGCATAGAGGAGGGTGGAGATAAGATGGGTGTGGGCAATAGTAGTTCTAGCTGTCTGAGTAAGGAAAGGTTTAATCCTATAGTGGGAGCCTAGTTTTCTATTTACTGTTTTTATTGTAGAGTTAGTGTGTCAAAGTTAAGGTTGTGGTCAATTGTAACTCCTAAGAGTTTTGTGGTTGGGTCAGGAGATATGACAGTAATATTATTAGAAGAAATTGTGAAGTTTATTGGGGGGGACTTTTGCGTTGGATTAAAGCGCAGTAGTTTTGTTTTTGGGGTTCAGGAGGAGGCAGTGCTGTATGAACCAGTTTTCTACTATATTTAAACACCTTTTGGGTAAGGGAGTGGAGTTCAGATACAGAAGTAGCGGATCATATTAATGTGGACTCATCTGCATATTGTATGCAGGTAGCTTGAGGAATGTTTTCATTTAGATTGTTGATAAAGATTGAGAATAGGAGAGGGCCCAGAATAGATCCTTGAGGGACACCAAAGGTAACAGTGAAATGTGTGGATAGACTATTATCCCAGAACACAGCCTGTTGCCTTCTTTTTAGGTAGAACTTGAGCCATAGTAGTGCTTGTGTATCTAGGGAGAGGGATTCAAGTAACTTTAAGAGTAGCTGATTGTTACCCATGTCGAAGGCTTTTGCGAGGTCAATAAACAGTGCTGAGATTAGAGTATTGTTGTTACGATTTTTGTTAATACAGTCAGAGAATGGTAGGAGGGCTGTGGTGGTGCTATGGAATGGTCTAAAGCCATGCTGACCGCTAGTAAATTATTTTGGAGTAGGTGATCTAGTAGTTGTCGGTGGATGCATTTTTCCATGATTTTTGCTAAAGGAGAGAGTATGGCTATTGGGCAATAGTTTGAGAGTTCTGTTGAGTTACCACCCTTATGTATTGGGATAATATGGGAGATTTTCCAGGTAGAAGGGATGGTTCCTTCAGTAACGGTTCTGTTTATTGGGATGGAAATGGGATAGGCTATAACTTTAGCTGCCAGTTGCAGATATTCAGCTGGAAGACGGTCAGCTGAGGGGCTGCATGGTTTGAGTTTATGAAGTAGGGTGCAGATGGTTATCGAGATATTTAGAAAAAATATGACATTTATGGCAATATTAGTAAATATTATATGAGCAACAAATAATATCTCTTTACCTGCACAACATAAGAGTTCAAATATCAATATAGTTGTTTGCCATTGTATGCTCTTTAAGAAGACATATTTCAATACTTTGTATGTAGCATGGTTTTGGAATTATTAATGCAGATATGAAAAGCAATATTTGACACCTAGAAACCTCAGTAGGGTGTAACTGCAGAAACACCTCGAGGCATCACTCGTTTGAAATGAGCTAATGCATTTTATAGAACCGTGTATAATTTAGTTTTATTTAAAGTTTGCCAATTCACTTTTTCTTAAGGCTAAAAGTTTAATGCTATATGAAAGTATACAAGCTGTTTTTCACTTCTAGGAGTGTAATATATATATAATAAAAGAACAGACAGCAATCAGTTTACAGAGGAGAACATGCTGTAATGTGCTTTATTATGGGTAAACCTTAATTTTATGTTAGATATTCCTATGGATGTAGCGGTCAGTTTGGGGCAATTGTTCCTATCTGGAGGGTTAAACTTAATTTTTTGAAGCTGTACATAGTTGTGTGTGTTGTGTTCTAAGTTAATAGGTTATGAAGATGTTCTGAGAATGCATTTATTGGTTTTGTTTGAGAGTTTTCATTAAAACAAAAAAACTTGACAAATGCGACAGATTCAATTGGAAATAAGAAACAGCTGTATAACAGGTCAGCCTGCCAAACATTAGTGTGTACATGTAACTCAAAAGATGGAAATACACATTCAAGAAAGCTGTCATGTATAACAGGTAGGGACAATGACTTTGTATCTTAATGGCTATGCTATCCATATTATCTTGCAATGTAAATGGCCGTACAGGTATAGACAAAAAGGTCAGAATATTGAATTATATTAAGAAATGCAGAATGCAAATAGCAATACTGCAGGAGACACATTGGGAAAGAAATGAGCATGTGCTTTTCATAAAGAATGGATTTCAGGATGGATGTTCTGCAGAACATCAGGGACAAAGGAAAATGGGAGTAATCATAGTAATTGCAAGAGGAGCTACAACAGTGATAGAAGAGGGAAAAAAGATGATAATGGTGGATTTGTGGTAGTAAGCAGCTTTTGGTAAGGAAGGAGGATTATGCTGGCATGTATCTATATTCCAGCAAAAAAACTGTTATGGGCTTAAAGTAATTTGGGAGAAATAATCAGTTTTCAGCAGGGAATATTATTTACAGTTAGGGACTGGAAATTGATTTGCAACAGTGAGGATATATCTGGGAAGCCTAGAAGTGAAAAAGAAGGTATATTTCTGATGAAATGTATGAAAAAAAATATTTGATATGTAAGATATGAATTCAGTACTAGGAACTCTGAGAGAATTTACATGTTATTCCTCAATAACTGGGTTAGAATAGATAGAAATTATGTTTCATAAGAACATGTGTATTTAATTGAAAGCTTTAAGTCACATCCAATGACTATTTCAGATCGTACACCAATAAAAACAAAGATAAACATGCAGGGCAATCAAGTAAAAGTAAGACACTAACGCTTTCCCACATACCTATTAAAAACAGAGGAGTTTAAAGATGAAGTGATGGAAATTTTATTCAATAGTTATTACCGATGATGGAAATTTTTTTAAGAAGACGAGTGGGATAAAATGAAAATGACAAAAATAAAGTAGAGATAAAAGAAAGAGATGGTTAAGAAGAAATAAGAATTAATTAGAGGCGTTGTCAAAAGTTAAAGTAACTCAGAATAAGGGGAATCTTACAGAAGAAGAAGAGGCGTAACTGCAGATTGCTAAAGAGAAAATAAGGGAGTATCAGGATAAAATGCATGAATTTAGAAAGATTGCTGTTAAGTAACTATTTTTTGATAACTCCAAAACACAAAAACTTCTAGCACAGCAACTTGGGCAACAGAAAGTAGAAAGGGTTTTCGCAAAACTCGGGGAGTCTATAACAAGAAAAATAGCCAGAGATCCTGTAAAGGTGTTAGTGATGTTTTAGAAACTTTATGAAAATATGTATAAAGCAGAGAAATGTGGAAATCAAGATGCCAAGGGTAGAGGTAAATGAGGTTCAACAGTTAACAGTAAAGATAGGAGATGAGATAAAAATGGTCATGTATAATCATCTGCAGGAAAGTCTCTGGGAACATATGTTATTCCTGTGGAAGTCTGGAAGTTAGGAGGGAAGAAAGTAATAAAAGATATGGAACATTTTGTTTAACAGTATTTTAGCCTTGGCTGTAGTACCAAAAGATAATAAAACCCATCAGACCCAGTTCCATGTTGACCTGTTTCAATTTTAAACCATGATTATGAAATGTTTGTCTGTACTAGCTAAAAGAATGGCAAAGGTGTTGCCAGAATGTTTAGATATGGATCAGTGTGGCTTTGTGAAGGGGGGGACAAACAGTTGACAACATTAATAGAAACATGATAATCAGAGGAAAGCAAAATGTAAGACAGTACCGCTTTTACAGTGAGTAAGCTAAGATTTTGAGTAGGGCATTAGAAGCATTTGCGTTCCTTGATATAATCATGTTGATTAAGAGGATATATGAAACATCAGAGGCAAGAATTAAAGTTGGGGAGTTCCCCTCTGATAAGTTGTTTGAACAGAGGAACCAAGTAGGGGTGTCCTATTTCCCTTTTACTTGCTTTATATTTAGAGCCTTTGAGAAAGAAATTAGGGACTCAGAAATTTAAGGATATAGTTGGTATGGTAGTCAAGAAAATTAGGCTTTATTTGCAGGTGATATGATTTTATACCTGATAAAAAAATCCAGAAAAAACATGTCAGTGTTGTGGAACATTTTAAGACAGTTACAAGTCTTTTTGGGATGTAAAATTAATGAATGTAAAGCAAAGGCTATAGCCACAAATGATGTTCCCACACAGTAATTGGTTCACCAGCACCCATATTTATGGGGGCATGGTAAGATGAAGTATTTAGGAGTATGGATTAAAAAGGCTTTTATTGTGTCAGTTAAGGATATCTGGGAAGAGACTAAACAAAAGATCATCTAAAAACTAAGAATCTGGAAGCTCTCGTTTATGGATATGGATAGAAAGATGGAAATGTTTTTATTCCCTTTAGTTTTATATACATACTAGGCATATTTTTAACAACAAGATTATAAGCTGTGTACAATAGCTAATAAAGGCTGAAGGGATTTATCTGGGTGGGGAAGAGGGCAAGGGTTAAGAGGATAAGCTGATCCTTCCAGTTGAACAAGGTGATTTAGAATTATCTGCTTTGAAAGGATATTCCAAAGCTACACAGTTAAGGTTCATATATATAACGCAAGCAGAAAGCTATAATTCAAAATGGAAAAGGATACTAAAGATGGGTGTGGGGTGGGGTTCAAGAATTAAGTAGAGAGTGGGATTTTGGATGCAGATCCTTAAAGAGAATAAAGACAGACGTGCAGAATGTTATATAAGTATTCTAAGAACTAGGCCAACGTGCAGAATGTTATATAAGTATTCTAAGAACTAGGCCAACATGAGAAAAGATGTTTTGTCAATAGGGATGACTGCAGTTACGGATACTGAGAATAGGAAAGAGGTGGCTGGAATTTACTGCAGAAAACTAACAAAGGAACCAAGGTATTGGGAGCAGATAACTAGAGAGGGTAATTTTAATAGAATGGGATGTGTCCAGGAACCCATTTGGACTGTAGGCTGGAGACTAACTTCCCTACCAGGAATTGCTATTGGAGTATAGTCAAAGAGAAAGGGATAGATGAATCCTCAGTGAAAGACCTGCTTTGGTAGAGTTTTTAGTTTAAACAAGAACAGAAGCTGCTGTTAAAAAGGGATAATTAGTAGGGCATATAAAATATTGGACAATAACTGTAAGAATCAATCACAGGAAGTTAGAAAAGATTGGGAAAAGAGATCGGATAAGCAATTTACAAGGGAACAGTGGGAGGACATATGTATGGCTCCCAAATATGCAACAAAGTCTAGAATGTTTATGACTTTTGCTTGCAAGTGTTTGCATAGGTATTTTTATACCACAAGCAGACTTCAAAGAATTTTTCCTCAGGGTAGATGGCAATTGTTGGAAGTGTGATGGGGAAGAAAAAGGTATCTCGGAGCATATATTTTGGGAGTGAAATGAGTTGGCAAAATTCTATACAGAATGCTCTCAGAAGTATTTGGTGAGCAGATGGGTGTAACGAAGAAAATGATTCTTTTGAGCTGGGACATGGGATGTGAATTGCCTACACATAGTAAGGTCTTGTTAAGTTTAATTATGTTGGCTGCTAAAAAGCAGTTACTAGAAAATGAAAATCAAAGTCTAAATCAACTATATTTGAAGTATTGAGTATTGTAACAGAGATGAAAAGAACCACAGGTAGGAGTAGGAAAAGGAAGACAGCAAATTACTTAGAATTAAATGGAAATTGTGGGACCAATGCATGAAGAATTATGTTGAGGAAGAGGAATGAGGTTTAAGGAAAGGCAGGAATTGAGCAATTTATGTCACGTTGGAGTGGTGTGGATACAAAATGTATGTGATGTATAATGTATGTAACTGGAACATGTTAATATGGTTGTTTTTTTATGTTAATGTATGTTTGCCTACACCTTAATCGATTGTTTAATAAAGGTGATTAAGGTGATTAAAAAGAAAACCGGAAGACTTGAAATGTAACAGGAACCAAGAAGTCTAACTGCAGTAAATCACCTAAAATTGACCATAATCTGCATTATATTAAAGTTGTATATTTAATTGTATATTATTAAAAAGAATGTTGCTGTCTTAAGCACAAATATGTGTGGTCACAGTCTACAAAATTGGTCTTAAATATCAGATGAACAGTGGACTATTGATCCTATTCATCCCATACGTTTGATTTGACTGATCTTAACACCTCTTGGATGTGAACTGGCAAAACTAGAGCTCCATCCTCAAGTTCCTTTAACTTTTCCCATCTATAATGCTCCTGTGCCTCTAGTTACCTAAAATCTCATTTGATGCTTTTGTGATCAGACACTGTTCTCTCTGTATAAAACTAAGTGCTTTGCCTTCTAAGTTTTAGAATATTTTGTGCATAATTCTTAATTCTGGCTTGATCTGTATATTATTCATTATTGGTAATATCTGAGCTCATTTCAGTGTATTTTCAGCCTTATAACTTTTTCTTCACTGGATATCTAGCTTTCACATTCTTTATTTGGACTGTTGAAAAGGAAAGTGTGTGTGTGTGTGTGTATATATATATATATATATATATATATATATATATATATATATATATATATATATATATATATATATATATATATATATATATATATGTATATATATATATATATATATATATATATATATATATATATATATATATGTATATATATATATATATATATGTATATATATATATATATATATATATATATATATATATATATATAGTATATATATATATATATATATATATATATATATATATGTATATATATATATATATATATATATATATACACATATACATATAATGTGTGTGTGTGTGTGTGTGCATATAAACATCAATTCATGTACACATACAAAAGAGGTGTGTGTGTGTGTGTGAGAGAGAGAGAGAGAGAGAGAAAAATTTTTGATACTTTTCTATTTTATGTATTTTTTTTGGCGTTCTACTTGTTTCAACATTCCCTTTTGATGGATGAGGAGAAAAGTTTCCTCAGGTGCTCCATACATGTTGTCTTCTTTGATATTCCCATATTTGATAATTTCCTGGAATTAGTTTGACAGAGAGGATCTTGGCCAAAGGACCAACCCTCTTAGGATGAAGATTCCATTTTTTGAAGCCTGCTCGGTATCCTCTGCACCTTGGATGGTACCTCCTGCTGGCCGCTTTAGTGATTGAGTTGCTAGGAAGGCATGGCAAGAGTTGAGCTTGTTGGAATCCATTCCACACAAACCAGACTAAGTACTCAAACCCTCCAAGGGTCCTTGGGTTGATACCGATTTTGGGCCAGCTGTGATAAAGAAAGAACTGGCAGAAGATGCAGCCACTGTCCATCCACCCAAATGGGGAAGCAGTCATTTGCTCCAGATACCTTCACTCTCAAGGCCTTATGCTACTCACATGAATCACTTTCAAAGGGATCTATCTGAATAATATCAGAAGTTTTGAGGAAGCCACCCACCCCATATGCTGGCAAACAGAAACCACTTGAGGCAGTATATTGAACATCACAAACCTATTTGTGTGGCTCATTCATTGATGTAGGTAATGACATCCCATACCTCAGGATCAGGCATTACTCTGAGGCTTTATACCTGGCTTTGTAGACCACTTTAAAGCATTCCTTTTACTAATGCCTCATATGGCAGATAATCCCTATTTGGTCCTTGCATCAAAGAGAAGATGCAGACATCTGCTTAAGTTACCTGCCTGAAGCAGCTCCAAAAAAAAACTAAAAACCACAGCTTTCTAGCTCAACTCTTCTCCCGATGGGTTAAACACTCTGTGGTCATCCGCTGCCCAACAGACCAGCCCAGCAAAATACCTTGTGAAAGTGTTATAAATCTGCTTAAGTTACCTGCTTGAAGCAGCTCCAAAAACATACTAAAAACCACAGCTTTCTAGCTCAACTGTAGGTGTTTCTTGTACTGTAATTTATCCACGCTTTGAATGTGTTTTTTAAGAGTATCTGCTTTTTGAAAAGTGAATTGCTCCTTATCATTTAAAGTATTACTAAAGGGCAGGTGAACACACACGCAGGTTAGTTTTTCTGGCTGCAGTAACTTACTTTGGCCACCAGGAAGCAGCACAACACCAGCAGTCTACCATATTCCTTGTTTTAACTAACAATACTACCAATAGCTTTTAGTTTAATGTAGTTATTTTAACTCTCAATAGTTCCAGTATATGTAGATTAATGTTGCCAGCCACATTCTAGAGCGCTATTTAACCCCTAATACGTCTTCAGTACCCTTTGTCTCATGTTTTTAAATTTATATCTGCAACATTTCCATCTCTGGCTTACTCTCTTCTTACCCCTTCAGCTCTGATTTTCACAGTTGCTTCCTTTCTTATTATTTTTAGTGCTGTTTCACACTGCTAACCTGGCCCTGTCCACTCCATTCGCTATCGCTCCGCTCGGGCTTACTCCGCTCCCCTGCCCTCATTCCCGCCCACCCCATTACAATTTTCTTTATACCATCCACTCTCTCTCCTTCTTTCCCCAACATTCACTGACAAACTACTTCCTGTCATACTCCAAATACATCACTTCCTTCCCCTACTATTACATCCTGTCTATAACCCCTACACCCTCCATCATAAATGAAACCCCTAATCATTACCACCTCACTCCTACTTCTTCTCTCTGCTCTAACATCATATCACTCACACCTTCCTTATTCTCTTTTGTGCTCTCCTATCTCCTACACCTTTGACACTCATTCTACACCTTCCTACTTTCATATCTCCCCAGCCGTTTTCAACCTCTCTACCTCTTCTCGTTACAAACTGCCTCTATTGCAAAGCCACCCTTTTACCTACAAATCTAAACCCATGTTACACAAACCACATCTTTGTACTACTGTACTCCCTCTTCCCACTAATAACTTACTCATATCTGGAGATGGTCACCCCAACCCTGGCCCCTCCCCCTTTCCCCTCAATCCAACACCCCCCTTATCTTCTACCTCCCTTCCTTCCCCAGTCACCTCTCACCATACCCAGCTTCTTACACTAAACTCATCCATATCCAAGCACCTGACAATATATTCCAAATATTCAAAGCCTAAACAACAAAATCACAATTTCCATGCCTGTATAACACAAACAAACCCTCACATCCTTTCCTTATCTGAAACCTGTCTTAAGCCACATATCACTAACAATGAAATTCTCCCACCAGGCTGTAATATCTATCGCTCTGATAGATTCCCAAAAAAGGGGGTGGTGTAGCCATCCTTTACTCCAATAGGCTCAATCTCTCACCTTTCCCCACATCCATCCCTGACTTTCACCCAGCTGAATTCATCATCCTTAATTGCCACCTTAACCCTCACAAAAAATTAGCTGTTGCTGCCATCTGTATCCCTCCTGGAAACAATTCATCCACTATAGAGAATATCTTATCGTGATTTTCCCACAATATTCCCTATAAAACCCTCATCTTAGGCGATGTTAACCTAGATTGGTCTAAACTTAAAACTGACTCTCCACAACTCAGCATCAACTTGCATGGTTTCCATCAGCTGATATCTTCGCCCACCCGCCTCCATAAAAACTCATCTTCCGGCTCCATAATTGACTGTATACTCACCAACTCTCCCCTCACCACTACCACAACCCCACTACCCTACTAGACCAACTTAGTGACCCCCTCCCCACCTCAGTCCTTAGATACACCATCCAACACCCCAAATCCCAGCTTTATAGAGATTGCCGAAAACTCTCTAATTTTAATGTAATCCAATTCAACTCTATTCTATCCACCATTGACTGGTCCAGCCTTAAATAAATCCCTCTGAATGACGCAGTTACTAGATTCAATAACATCTTCCTGAATACCTGAACTCCCCTTGCTCCTTCTAGGAAGGTTAGAATAAAACCCAATTTTGCTCCTTGGCTGTCAAAGGAAACTAAGTCCCTTATGCATAAAAGAGATGGAGCTTGGAAAGCCTGGATCAACACAAGGGAATTACCTCTGCTGCATAATTATAGACACCTCAGAAATCTTACAAAAAAACCAATAATGACAAAAAGTCCTTTTATAACTCTGCCCAATTCAATAACAAATCCAACCCTCATAGGTTCTGGTATACTGTTAAAAAAATTCTCTCTCCAGGCTGCCCCTCAACTCCCTGCCCCTACCCAAATACATCTCCTCTTGAAACTGCTACTCTTCTCAATAAACACTTTATTGAAACCTTTCAAACACTCGTACATTCCAACTGTAACACAACTTCTCTGCCTACCCCTCCCAATCCTTCTAACAAACAACTATTCTCTTTACATCCGGTTCCTACTTCCCTCATCAGATCTCTTCTTCGCAAACTCAAACCCTGCTCTCCTTCCATTGACAAATCCACCTCTTACCTTCCTCAGACTTGCTGCTGACTGCATTGCCTATCCAGTATCTATACTAATCAATGGATCTATTCAGGAATCCACTGTCCCTACCCTATGGAAATCCTTTTTCATTATTCCCCTGCATAAAGGTGGAAACTTTACAGACCCATCTAACTACCGACCCTATAGCTATTCTGTATCCTCCCTCTAAGATTCTCGAAAAATGTATCCCCTCATAACTACTCAACTACCTCCTCCAGCATAACCTCCTTACTCCCACTCAAAATGGTTTCCATCCCAACCACAGCACAACTACTGCCCTCTTATCCTTTACACATACCATTGCTGAGGCCCTAGACAGAAACAAACTCATAACATGTCTCTTCCTTGACCTTTCCAAAGCCTTTGAAATAGTCTCCCATCCCCTATTGCTGCCTAAACTTGAAGACCTCAATCTGTCTTCTTCCTCGCTTGTTTGGTTCTCCAGTTACTTATCCTGCAGGCAGCAATCTGTTAAATGGCTCGCTTCCATTTCTCCATTCATACCTGTCCCAACCGGGGTACCACAAGGTTCCATCCTAGGTCCCCTCCTATTTAATGTCTTTACCAATGATCTCTATACTTCTTGTAAACAGTCCTCCCTCATCCACTATGCAGACGACTCGACTCTCATCTCTATCTTAGACAATATCTCTAATCTCCACACTGTTACTCAACAGGCCTTCCTATCCACTGCACAGTGGTTGTCCAGGAATCTACTCATTCTCAAGCCTAAAAAGACCAAACTCTTATTTTCCCCCAATCTCTCTCTCACCTCAAATCCACCTTTACTATTACTTCCTCTAATAACACTGTTATCCAACTTGAAGCTCACACTAAACTCCTTGGGGTCATCATAGATGATGAAATCAAATTCAACTTACACATCCTCCAAAGCATAAAAAAGACTTACCAGAAACTTGGTTTACTGCATCACAACAAAAAATTTCTAACTACAAATATCAGACTCTGCCTTGCAAAAGCTCTTCTCCTCCCCTCCCTTCTATATGCTGCCCCAGTACTCACCAACATCCAAACTACTACTTTAAACAAACTCCAACAAACTTACCACAAGATAGCTAGATTTATCACAAACTCTCCATACAATACACATCACTGCCTTGCCCTAAGTACTCTCCACTGGCTAGAATTCCCCCGTCTTCTACTGCTGTCACAACATCAAATGTTACACTTCATTCTTTACAAACCTTCATCCTGCCCTGCTCTCTCTTCCTTCATCTCTATCTACACTTCTCTGCAGACTCTCTGTACCTCTAATCAGCAACTACTGCAAATCTACCAACCCAAAAAAAATAGCTGGCAAACCAAGCCTGGAATAAACTTCCAAGAGACATCTGTTCCATCATTCACCCATCCCACTTTAAAGAAAAACTCAAACTTCATCTACTCAGCTCCAAAATGTGTCCTTGTCTAGCTCCTCCTTACGCTCCCACAACCCTACTTATATACCTTTTCAGTCCCTGCACATAAAGCTAAGTACTCCACTGTGGATACTTATTAAACTCTGCAATTAATACTGTTGGCTTTAACTCTTTTTGTAAATATGTAAATATATTTTTAGTCTGTAAAAATATTGATTATGTATATATCATGTGTTTGCATTTCTGCTTTGTCTCTCTAACGTTCTTGTATAACTGATTTTGGCCATATTTTTGAGTCAAATGTTTGATTATCTGTAAACTGTTTGTTTTTTTTTGGAGCTTTTCTCCTCGGGTCTCCACTAAAAATGGGCCACAAGCCCAACTGGACCAACCTGGTTAACAAATGTCAGTAAATAAATAAAATAAAAATGTGTAAACAGGATGGGAAGATGTTATCTGACATTGGAATAAGGTTTGAGACCCAGCAAAGATCTTACAACAGGAACCTAAAGGGATCCAAGTCCTTTTGATTCCACACCTGAAAAGGGGCAGTTTTGACAGAGGCAATGCCTTTAATGAATGTAGACCCAGAAGTCAAGGTGTTTTACAGAACCAGGGATACTGTTGTCTTTTTCCAAAGGCAAACCAGCCAGCATTGAAGGGCTGCTCATGTTCTCCCCTCTGGAGGCATTAAGGAGTCATTTATCCCTCTTCACCTAAGCATGAATGGCCATCGCACAGGA
Source organism: Protopterus annectens (assembly GCF_019279795.1). NCBI lineage: Eukaryota > Metazoa > Chordata > Ceratodontiformes > Protopteridae > Protopterus > Protopterus annectens. The sequence goes on along the minus strand of NC_056745.1, from coordinate 301,984,932 downwards.
CTCTTGGTTAAAAAGGATAATACACAAAGGCTTTAAATTCCACAATCTCAACCATGTTGATCATTCCAGATATTCCATGTAATCAACAAAAAGTACTCAGAAGAGAAATTATCTCTCTTCTGGGAAAAAAAGAGCTATCCAGGAGGGTCCTATCAGGTCAGAGATGGTCAGGAATACTCTCTGAGATTTTTTTGGTTCCAAAAAGACAAGGACCTCCAGACAGTTTTGGATCTCAGTGGCCTAAACGCTTACATAAAGAAGACCCAATGCAGAATAATCAGTTCAGGGCCCTGTCCTTTGGTCTCATCACAACCCCCCTCCAGATGTTCACCAAATGCACTGCTATGGTCACAACCTATCTGTGACTGAAACAGATTTGTGCGTTTCCTTATCAAGATGACTGGCTCCTTGCAGCCATAAAGAGAGTCTTTGCTCCAAGCCAGAGACTACCTGCTGCAGCTCTGTATTTCCTTAGTTATTTTTATGAACTAAGAAAAATCAAATCTTCGACTAGTTTGTGATTCATTTCATAGGATGCCACCTAGGCAGAACAAGGTGCATAGTATCCTTTCCTTCGGACTGAATTCAATTCTTAAGAAAATTAATGCAGGCTCATCTTCAGTTCATGTCACCACCTATGATCCCAGTTCTTCAAGTCCTTGGTGTCCTGGCGTATACAGTTCTCATGGTGCAGTTCACTAGAATTTTCATGAAATTCATTGGCTTCTCAGACCATAATAGTCAGTGTTGAGGCTTTCCTTTTGCTCCAGTAGTAATCACTTCTCCTGTGCAAAGTGCAAAGTTCATTTACATTGGTGGCGGACTGCCCTTCACTCTTTCAGGAAGACCCTTTGTTATGCTATCTATAAAAGCTGTGCTAAACACCAACGCTTCTACTTTGGGGTGGTGGGCATGTTCAGGGTAGGATGTTCCAAGGAATTTGGAGTCAACTACAGGCCAACCTTCTTACCAGTAGCTTAGAGATGAGGGCAGTCCTCCTGTCATCGCAAGGCTACAGGACTTCTTGCTTGTGGGGGTAATTTCTAACCAATCTGAAAGCATGACTGTCATTTGGTATATCAGGCAGGGAGGAACCATTCCTACCCATTATGCCAAGAAGCAATGTAGATTTGGTAATGGGCAATTGCTTTGCACCACTTTGCATTAGCAACATACATTACCAGGAGGACCAGATTCTTTGCTGATAGGCTTAGCAGAGACAGTCACTGAGGAATGCTGTAATCAGACAGTGGCCTACCGGGCTTCTCTATACCTTCCCTTCCCTTTCCGTCATGTTGAGGTTTCTACAGAAAGCAAGGAGGTGCATAGCCCTCGTGATCCTCATTGCACCATACTGCCTTAGGCAAATTTGATTTCCCCATACTGAAGCCTCACATTAGTGAGCCCCTGTGGCTTCTGGATACCCAGTAGGATTTGTCTCTTATCCTTCTGTTGGGCGTGCCTTCGTTGAAGGTTGAACGTCGAGCTGGCATCTCGGCGTTCATGAAAATCTACTGCCAATCATTAGCGGACCGGAGTTCCACTGTGGTGACCCCTAACCGGGAAAAGACGAAAGACAACAACAACAACATCCTTCTGGGTTGCCTTACCCATATTTACACACACCTTGAAGTTGACAACTTGGCTCCTCCAATTCCGATAATAGCCTGAGATACTTCATTGTTTACCAAAGTTGTCAGCATCATTTCTGATATCAGAGGGAGTCTTCATAAAAATTGTGTACTATACCAAATGGAAATATTTCTCCATTTGGATGACCTCTTAAGGTGCAAACTCTTTCATTGGCTGTGTTCCAGAAATATTGTCATTTCTTACTCGCTTGTTTGATTCAGCCTCCACATATATATTTTTTTTATACCAACGAAGTTCAGTTAGCTGCCTTATCAAATTTTCTTAAGTATGTGGATTCCCATTCCGTGGTTTCTCACAAGTTGTGTAAAGTGTTTCTAAAAAGAATATTGTTCTCTGCCCACGGGTCAAAGAACTTTTCCCTCTTGGGACCTTAATTTTTTGTCTTGGAAGCACTAACTAAAGCTCCCTTTGAACTAGCATCTTCTGTCCCACTGAAATTTCTTTCATGGAAGACTGTTGTTCTAGTTATGATTACTTGAAATGGAAGAGTTCAAGAGCTACAGGCCTTATCTTCTGTTCCATCATGTTGGGTTTTTCACAAGGATGGGGATACCCTATCATAACACTGAAAACTCATTTCACTGAAACCCAAATGGCTGAACCCATTTCACTGAAAACTTTTTCCCCAAGAAATGTATTCTAAAAATATGTTTTTACAGGTGGGCTTTGCCCCCTAGACCTACCTTACTTTTATATACTAACTCCATGAATGCACAGCACAGAGAAAAGAAAAAAAAACACAAATCAGTGCTCAAGCGCAAACACGGACAGCTACAGATCTGGGAGTACAGCATGATGCTGACCATCACAATTCACACACACACACACACACACACACACACACACACATACACACACACACACACAAACACACACACATACACACACATTATGCTAGACTCACTTCCCTAATAACTCGTATGATAAGAAATGGCATCTCTGCTTACTTTGTACCAATTCTCTACACTTCTGTACAATTCTGTGAAACGGGTTTGACCATTTGTTTTTGAGTGAAATGAGTTTTCAGTGTTATGATAAGGACCCCGTTACACACATTCTTCCTTTATTCCAGAGGTGGTATCTGACTCCAACTTAAACCAGCCTATTCGTTTACCAGTAGATTTCCAAACCATTCCAAAAAGAGACTATATATTCTTCAGATTTTTGCTTCCTTTGTCAAAAACAGATTTTGAACTAAAGTTTCAAAAGTATCCCATTCTAGGTGGCTTTCTGATTGTATTTCATGCATAACTGGTCATTGCCATGCAAACCAAAAGCTGAATGAACTAGGTCTGCTGACACTTCTACAGCTTTCTTTAGAAACTCCTCATTTGATGAAATCCATGCTACAGCAGTGTGGTCTGTATTGCATACATTTGCCAAGCATTTCAAACTGTATACAAGTTCAAAGTCTAGGACTCCAATTGGAGCCACATTCATCAAGTGTCTGCTGTCATGATTCCTTCCATCCATCTACAATCCCTTTTCCCATTTTTACACATGGGATTGGGGTGTCACCAACAGTGACAATCATCCTAGAACCAAGGTTCACACCACTGGATGGCTAGCCCTGCTGCAGCTGTTCTTCCATACCACACATTCAGATACACACACTGAAGCCTATGGGAAATCTAAAGTGTTCAATCTATCTACTGCATGTGTTTGGAATGTGGGAGGAAATAGAAGCACCCGGAGGAAACTCACATGAACACAGGGAGGACATGCAGATTCCGCACAGAAGACACCCCAGAGGGAATCGAATTAGAGAACCTCTTACTGTGAGGTGACAACTCCTGTCCGCTGAGCCAATGCATCTAATATCATCATTAAGTTTATTAGTAAATTGGGATTGTGTCCCATCTGCCAGATTGGATGAATGGGATACAGTTTATACATGTTTACCATAACGCTGGATCCTTTCAACCAAGTCCATCTGATACTGCATCCCTCCATCCCTTCCAAGTTGTCATTCTAGGGGAATGGGAAGACTGTTTTTAGCTCTTCTTCAGGGTTCGCCTTCAAAACCATTTTGCATTTCTTATAGGCAGACTCACTCAATTTGAGGTAACTGTTGACACAGATGCATTATGGATGGGTGAAAAAAATTAAAGGAACTTGAGGTTAGGATCAGTAGTTTTTCTGGCTCACTTCTGACATGTGGCCCGAAAACCCATCAGTTGTATCGGATAGATGGGGATGAAGAGATCCAGCATTATGTAACTACAGTTTTGTTGCTATAAAATGTTTCCTATTGTTTGCTTTTGTATAGCAGAATTTATATTGAAAGGGAAATGGTAAAACCAAGCACACGCAAAGTGATCATGTCCTACAAAGTGTGTTATTGGGGAAGGTATTGCAGTGCAGGAGAACTTGCTGAGGGATGATGTCATTCCTCTCAAACAGAAGTTATAGTAGTACCATCCTGGGATGATGCCTCTAATTTGGTTATCTTTGTACATTTTCTACTGCAGGTGTCTCGAACTTTAGAAGATTTTAAAGTAGAGGAGCACGGCTGCAGCTCATTGGAAGACCGTTGCCCAAACATTAAAGTAATACAGTCACCAGTAAAAGCACTAGATGGAACTGGACATGTAAGAAAAAATTGTTATTTTATGTTAATCAAATGTTTGTTCTTTCATTATATAATACCCACTTTACCCATTTCAGGATCATGTGAATCAACACTTAGTTGAAGCAAGGCAGAGAAACTAGTCCTGATTAAGACAGCAGTTTATCAACTGACAGACATAGACAGAGAAAGACACAGACACATGCACAACATTGTCACCCACAGACACAGACCCACACACACAAGTATATGTATCTACATGCAGTTTGATTTGGAGGATTCCCTGTAGCATCTCTTTTAAGATGTGGGAGGAAACCAGCACATCCAGCAAAAAAATAGGTAGACAAAGGTTGGGCCTGCAGACTCCACAGAGAAGCCATTCCATCCAGGACTGAAGAGCTAAGCACTTTGGAACAACACTAATCATTGCACCACTGTGCCACCCATTAACTAGCATCTTTCACAAATTTATTTCTGCTGTGATTAGCTTTATACTGTGCTTTACAATGAGTTCTGTAGCATTTCCGCTGTTAGACAGGAATTACGCTTTCATACTGAACAGATACTACACGAGTTATTGTAGTTTCATCCCAGTAAATCTGACTTCATTGTAAATCATTGACCAACTGATTTACAAACACGGTTTAGATTTTTGCCTTTTCATTGTTTCCAGAAAGTATACATTGGATAGTGTTTTTAAACATCTTTTATTTTTCTTTTTGTTTAGAGGGGTAGTTTATACAGTTTGTGGTACAGAACCAGACTTAGGATGGTACATTTCTTTCCTTTCACAAAACAGTGGATGCAGTTTGGTATCTTTGAGGTAGCTTTGTGCTAGAGGGGTCAGTAGTATATCTAACTGTTGTCTATCTTGAAGATGTAATGGTGTACAGGCTACATGCCAAGACTTTTCATCCCACTGTCCATTGTGAAATACCGCACTTTAGTTTGCTGTACAGTATTTATGCATGGCTGCATTGTCATAGTGATATTCAACATATAGTCCATTGTTGCAGCAGCGTAAGTCCTACTGCCTGAAACTGGTTTTTAAGTCTGTATTGTTTTACAACAGTCTAAAAGAAGACGGTTGTCAGGGAGTCCTTGGATGTCATGTGTGGGTGACTCTGTTGTGGCTGCTTGTTTTTCCTTAGACCCTTAATCTTTATTCCCAGTCCTCTTGGTGTTTCAAGTGTAGCCATCAACGACTGTGGTATAGCCAGGTCTTCTGTGGCTGAAGGGATGCCCTTGGCGGCAAGGGAGAACCACTCTTGTCTGTCTCGGGGAGAGGGGCAGATGAAGATTATTTTTGGAGCTAGTATGCCTTCTAAGAGTCAGCCACTTGCAGTGATTTTTGAAAGGTGAACATGCTGAGAAAACCTTCCAGGTTGCTGTTTTTATTTCTATGGGCAGGGAAAATTTCTGGGATTTGCTAAAGAGCTTGTTCTTCGGGTAAGAAAAGAAAGAGTTCTGTCTCTTTCTGAATCGTTTTTTCAGTTAGCAAAGCAGGCATTGCAGGGGCTGGTTGTGTTACTTGAATTTCTAATTTCTTAGTCTGAAAATTCTGAGTATAGTATGATTTCAGGTTTCCCTTTTGAAGATTTATCCTTATCCAAGATTTTATCTTGGATGAAAAGAGTTTTTTTTCACTTGGAGCAGAATGAAATTGCCATGGCACAAAAAATGTATTATGATTTTATTACAGTGGGATATATCTAAAACTGCAGCTATTCCTCCTATATTGTCCGCCCTTAGAGAATGTTTGCTTTCTCAGTGCTTATAGCTTACCTGATATTCAACCTCCTGATCTCAGGAAAGTCTGACTTGTTATACAGGGTACCTCAGACTTGTATTTGTTTTATAATCCTAAAGCATACCAAGCAGTAAAAAGCTAAAAGTTGCATTTAAAGATGAAACTAGTAAGAACAAAAGATGTTGGGAGTTGACATAATGGGTAAGGTATTACCTTACGGACACAAAGTGCAGGGTTTGATTCTGAAATAGAACAATTCCCTAGTTTTAAAATGGCCCACAAGGGCAAGTTGGCATAGTATCAACCTATGAACCTATATTGATCACTGCTATAGTTGCCTTAGCTGTATGGGTTATATACTGCCAAGGATGTAACAAATATCCAACTATCAAAAGTTCAGGGCATCTTCCTTGTGTCTCAACTATTAGTCAGCTTGAGCTGAGGTGACTAAAAAGACAGATTTGGACGCCAAGCCCTTCAGAGCTTTCCTGACATTGAAGAGAGAGGGCTTTATTGCAGGCTTTTGAGGATCAATAGTTGGCTTGTGCTGTTCCTTTGCTGGGCAAGTTCCTTTTGGGGGAAAAAACTTCCACAATAAATAATTATTGTTTTATTGTACTTTCCTGTTTAGGAAAGTTATTTTTAAGGTAGGAGTTTGTGTTTTAGCAGATTGTTACAAGACTTAACTGCAGTTTTAAATGAGAGAGCACTTTTGTCTAGTCAGGTTAAGTTTTCTAAAGTAACCATTTTTTCTCTATGGAGAAATTGTTTGTTGTACTCTCGGGAGCTGGCAAATTATTTTAAGGTGCTTTTACTGTGTAAAAACTTTAGATTTTTACCAGCTTTTGCTGCTTATTTTTCCCAGGATAGAGGCACCATTTACAACTTAACCATGGAGCAAACTACTGGTTCCCCCATCAGTCCTTCTCCCAGCCACAAAAAAAAAAAAGTTAAGCAAATAGCCTTTGCCACAGCAGGCTAGCTTTGCCTCAGCGGTATGTGACTGACTCTGCTGTGGCCATAGCTTGTTCCTCAGACTACTCATTTTCTCCTTGGGTTAGCCATATTCTTTGCAGCTGTTGACGTCCCTACTGTAGGCTAGGGAGAGTCACTTTTGTCGGTCCTGGGAGAAAACTGGGAACACTTCCCTGTTTGGTCAAAATATTGTGCCCCTCCATGAGGAAGCTGCTGCCAGTAGTAACACCGTTGGCCCCATTTTCCTGTCGAAAAGAAACCAAATTCTATACATGTTTAATCCTTCTCACATTTCCATAGATATGAGTAGTTTACTGGGTCTGGTTCAGGGTTTAATTCAGCCTATAGATCCTTCTTATAAGGTGGTTTCTGGTAAAAGAAATGAGGATTCCTCTTTTCCTGAAGAGATGCAAGATTCTGAATCATGAGAATAAGATGAAGGGACAGGTAAGAGTTTTCTTCTCAGCTTTCTGATCCAGATCAGAGGAGAGCTCAGTTTCTAATTCTCCCTCTGTGCGTGTGTGTGTGGGGGGGGATCTCTTTCCCTAAGAGAATTTCACAAGATGTGCCAGTGTTTTCAGTGAGACACACTGAGGTATTTTTACTTCCTCAGAAAATAATATGAGTTGTTGTAAAAGAATATCCAGAACCTTCTTTCAACTTTGGAGGATGTGTGTGTCACTGCCTGCTAATTTCATAATAGCCTGCTTCCACTAAAAAGACCAATAGAATGTATTAAGTTTCTCAGCCTTTTAAGTTTTTATACAGTCTTCCTAAACCTGACCCAGCAGATATAGCTTTAGTTAATTCTACTGCTGCTAAACATTTTAATTCTAATCGTATCCTTTCTGATGAGGATGGGAAGGTTATTGATACGTATGGGGAAAAAGGGGTGTGTGCTTCTACAACTTTGATATTCAGAATTTTAAATTGTCTGGCTCATATGTTGCAGTTTATTCTAATTGTGAAAGTATGAGTAATGATTTGCTGCAGTTTCTTCCTGTGAGGAAAAAGCTGATCTGAAGTAATTAACTTCATTTTATCTGCAACCTGTGGGTGTTCAGATCCATATCGGATCCGAGCCGGCAACTTTTTAAGCATCTGCTCTGAGCTCCTCCCCCTTACCCATAACCCATCACCATTTCCTACCTTCCTCCAGATCTCGTTTGCCACTTCGTGCATCAGCATCGTGATCTCTGTAGCTCCAAGTGTTGGATTATTATTAAGTGACTTTGTTTGGTCATTTTTCTCCAGATAGTGAGTGTGTGTTGTCATTTAGTTCCCTTTCCTCCCCCAATCGCTTGTTCGTCGGTTAAAAAAAAAAAAAAGTTTGTTGTAAAAAGTAGTCTAGTGCATGCTCTTCCTACCCCTTAGGTGTTAGTGCTAGTGTGTCAGTCTTTAGTAGGTTGGCTGTGTGTGTGTGTGTCTGTGTGTGTGTGTGTGTGTGTGTCTGTGTGTGTGTGTGTCTGTGTGTGTGTGTGTCTGTGTGTGTGTGTGTGTGCCTGTGTGTATGTGTCTGTGTCATGGCTGATCAGCCCAAACCTACCTTTAAGAAATGCATAGAGTGCGGCCATACGATTTCACCGGCAGATGGTCAAACTCTGTGTGTTTGTCTGGGTGTTCCCCATTTGTCAGTACAATGTAGTGTGTGCGCCGGGTTTAACCCCAGGACCTTGAAAGAAAGGAAGGCCAAACTGGTGGCTAAAGGCCTTCTGCCTTCCTCTACTCTGGATTCATCGGCCTCGACCTCAGCTCCCTCAGCAGCTGCCCAACATCCCCCTCAGGCTGGGACTCAACCTCCCACTAGACCTGTTGAAGGGGAGGCCAAAGGAAGAGACAGGAAGAAAGAGAAGGACAGAGAGAAGAGGGGGGAATAGGCCCCGTAAATGGTCTCCAGATCAGGAGCCCTTCCCTAGCCCGCCTTCAAAAGTGTTGAGGCCTACGTCTCCTCGGCTCCACTCCCCGAGATTCTCCCCAGAGCCGACAGAGCCCTTGGATCAGAGGCCTTCATCTAGGTCGTCACAGCGGCCAGCCAGATCTGAGTCTGTCGCTTCCTCGTGCTCTACTCTGAGTCTCTCGGAATTGGATATGGACAGGATGATGAGGAGGTTTATTCAGACCCAAATCCAGATGGGAGTCTTGCCAGGCCCCTCTCCCTCCAGAGGGGGGACCTCCATGCCCTTCTTTCATCCAATTTCTCCTTCCCTGATGCGGCCCGCAGTCTTAGGGTTTATGGATCCGAGGATCTTCGAAGCTGGGGGTTTAGCGCCGAAGACTCCTCCAACCTTGACTCCGGCGTTTACCTTGAGTTCCTGGGATCCGACTAGTTTGGATCCGAGCAACTCTCAGGGCCAAGGATGGAGAGTCAGATCTGAGGGGATGGAGGTGTCTTCGGCTCCGAATTTGTGAGATCCGAGCTGTTCCTTTGGAGCTCCGGCTACCCCAGCCTCGGCCCCGATCCTCAATGCGGACACAGGGAGAGCTTCCTCCTTGTTGAGTGCTAAGGAGGTGCGCTCTCCATTGGCGTTCAATGTGGTGGAGAGGGTTCTCTGCCAAGGATTGAGACCCCAGTCTATTTCCTTGGATTCCGGCCAGACTCCCTCGGATTCGGTTATGACTCCCTTCAGCTTGTCCCAGGGACAGCCCGTGCTAGAGGAGCCCCAGGCAGTTCCCCTGGAGGACCCCCCCCCTCGTGGCTCACAAGCCCTCTTCAGAGTCCCACTGAAGAGGGTCCCCGCAAGCACACGTGTAAAAGGAGGCACCTGGACTCCCACTAGTCCTTGACAGAAGACGCTGATTTAGATGGAGAAGGTTCCCCTAGGTCACCTCCCGAGGATGTCTCCTTTGGAGACTTCATGGAAATCCTCCACCAGAGGGGGAGGTTGGTTAGCCCCAAAACCTTCTACAGATAAATCAGTGTTCTTGGAGGCTTTGGGCACGGGCACATCTACATCCTGGGTGTCCCCGCCTGCGGATCCCTTAGTGGACCTTATCACCATGTGGGCATGGAAGGAGCCTGACACCATAGAGCCGATACCAGAACACCCGAATAAGATTCTCTCTCCACTCTCAGACAGACAGGCCTGGTATAAAGGATTCCTGTGGATGCTATGATGGTTGCAGCAGCCACAAAGAGAGAACTGGCTCAGGAGAGTTCCACAGTCCACCCTCCGAACAAGGAGTCCAGGGCAGTGGATCGATTTGGGAAGCGAGTGTATTCTTCAGCGACGTTTTCCATCTGAGCACTGAACTATTTGGCACAAGTTATGCGACTGAAGCAAGACTTAGTCACTGAGTTTGCTGAGTCGCCTTCAGAGTCTTTGTCGCCGGAGGACAAGCGTCTGTTCTCTGCGAAAATGTTGACTCTGAAATCAGTATCGAACACGTCTATGCATCTCCTTGCCCATGCTATGGAAGGAGCAGCTAGTGCGGCTGGGACTGGCTTGGCTATGAGGCAACACGCTTGGTTCAGACTGTGTCAGTTTGTGGACCCCTTCAAGGCATCTTTCATGAATGCTCCCTTCGATGGTTATTCTCTTTTTGGGAAGACAGTATGTGGCACTCTGGTCCAGAGCGAAAAGGATGGGAAGACTTTGTCTGCCATCGGAGTCCCCTTCTCTAGCCCTCAAAGATCCTTTTCTAGGAATCGGAGAGGGCAAAAGAAGATGTGGTTCTGAAAATCGCAGTTTTCCTGGTACTCTCAGGACAACTTGTCCCCTAGAGGCAGTGGGGGGCAGGACAGATGCCGCCCCAGAGACAGAGGGGGTGCGAGGAACTTTGGGTCTAAGGAGACCTTCTCGGACAGGCCCACGCAGCAGCCCCGAGAAGTTGCCTGACTGTCCTACTGTGGAGACAGTCAGGGGAAGATTATCATTGCACCCAACGACTTTGGGAGTCCATAACTGTAGATCGTTGGGTGCTTCAAATAATATCCAGAGGCTACACTAACCCATTTGTTACCCCTCCCATCCAACCAAAGCGCCTCCCAGATGTCCCACCCGCACAAAGGGAGGTGGCAGCGCTAGAGATTTCCAAGCTGCTTCGCAAACGAGCCATCAAACCGGTCCCCCCATATCAGTCTGGATCAGGCGTTTACTCCAGGTTCTTTTTAGTGCCAAAAAAAGACTGGGGACCTCTTGGACCTGTCAACCTTGAACCTGGCTGTCGCCAAGCAGAAATTCTGGATGGTCACCCTAGAGTCCATTCTACCTTATCTTCGAGAATGCGACTGGATGTGCTCTAGAGACCTCCAGGATGCTTACTACCACATCAAGATTCACAGAAGCAACAGGAGATTCCTTCGCTTCTGGCTGGGAGCCAATCATTTCCAGTTCAGAGCCCTACCCTTTGGCCTCACCACAGCCGCCAGGGTGTTTACCAAGGTAATGGCAGTCATAGCGGCTCACCTGAGGCTTCAGGGAATTCAGGTATTCCCTTACCTAGATGATTGGCTCCTCACTGCTTCCACCAAGAGTCTTCTTTGCATAGCCAGATACTCCTTCCTTCATCTTGCAAACCGGCTAGGGATCACTATCAATGTTTCCAAGTCCCTCTTGGACCCGGTGCAAATCTTGGACTTTATCGGGGCACAGCTGGACACCCTTCAATTGAATGTCTTCCTAACTCCTAACAGGGTCCAGAGCCTATGGACCCTTATATCGGTGGTTGTTGGCCCTAGGCTACCAAAGGCGGGTGACGTTCTCCGAGCCCTAGGCTCTATGGCTGCAGCAATCTTGATTCTCCCCTGTGCGCGTCTTCACATGCGTGTTCTGCAGTGGACTCTGGCCATACAGTGGTCTTGGCTAGATCTCCACATGGAATATCCAATTCAAATCAGCAAAGCCTGCAGGGTGTCACTTCTATGGTGGCTCCAATTGCAGGAGATCTTAGCGGGATGCCCATTTGTTTCACTCACAGCCTAAGCCACAGTAACCACGGATGCCTCCCAGCTCGGGTGGGGGGGGGGCATTATCTGGGGAGGATGGTCCAAGGCACATGGTCCCAGATTGAGACCAGATTGCATGTCAGTGTTCTGGAGATGAGAGCAGTGCTTTTAGCGTTGCAAGCCTTCCACACTGTTCTTCCTCCGGGGACTATTGCAATTCAGTCAGACAATATATCGGTTGTCTGGTACATCAACAAACAGGGAGGAATCAGATCTTACCTCTGTGTCGAGAGGCCATGAGAGTGTGGGAGTGGGCGATCTCCACCAGTCGATTTCTGATTGCAACACACATCCCGGGACACTCCAACATTTTAGCTGACAGATTGAGTCGGGCTATTCTAAAGCCATATGAGTGGTCTCTGAAATGATCGATAGCGGAGGAGATCTTCCTTGGGTGGGGTCAACCTTGCTGTGATCTTTTTGCATCTCTTTCCAACGTGAAGTGCAGCGAGTTCTTCGCTCTGATCACCTACCAGGGGATCCCCCCAGAGACGCTGTAGTCCATGCTCCGCCTCCCGGGTTACGGTATGCTTATCCCCCATTAACTCTCATTCTGACGTTTCTCCAGAAAGCTTGCCGACTGGGGTGCAAAGTGATCCTCATTGCCTCGTTCTGGCCTCGTCAGGTGTGGTTCCCCTTCCTCTGGTCTCGTGTTCTAGCTCATCCTTGGATTCTGGATCCTTGCCCGGATCTCATCTCTCATCCCTTGGACACTTTTCCACCCAACCTGGACAGCCTCAAGGTGACGGCTTGGTTGCTCCAGTTCCCTTGATTGCCAGGAATCCCGGTCTTTCATCTTCAATAAAAACTATTCTGGTGACATCCCATAAGGCCTCCACTAGGAAGATTTACTGCAGTAAATGGAAATGATTCTCTATTTGGGCTTCCCAGAGGAACTTGGATCCCTTTACAGCCCCTGTTTCTGCAGTGTTGGATTTCTTAGCCAATATTTTTCAACAAGGGGCTTATTCCTCCATGGTGAAAGTGCAACTGGCAGCAATTTCAAATTTCCATGTCAGCGAAAACATTATGCCCTGGCCTCTTGTAGACTGTGTAAGGCTTTTCATAAAGGCACCTTTCTTTTACGTCCCCCAATTAAGGACTTTGTTCCTCCTTGGAACGTTACCTTGGTTCTTCAGGCTTTAGTTGCTCCCCCCTTTGAACCTGGAGCATCAGTAGATTTGAAGTTCTTATCCTGGAAGATCGCCTTCCTAGTGGCCATTTCATCCGCTAGGAGGGTTTCTGAGATTCAAGCTTTGTCTGCCATGCCCCGTTACTTGATCTTCCATAAGGACAGGGTTTCTCTCCGCACGAACCCTTCCTTCTTACCAAAAGTAGCTTCTGAATCAAACATTAATCAAACGATTAATCTGCCTGTTTTCTTTCCAAATTTTCAGAACAAGGGTGAATATAAGCTGCATTTGCTAGATGTTCATAGACAGCTTCATTTTTATTTACACAGAACAAAGCCCTTCAGTAAGTCTGACCAGTTATTTGTGTCCTTTTCTAAACCCTTTCTGGGCAAAACATCTCCAAGGTTTCCTTAGCTAGATGGATTACACAATGTATCTTGCAAATTTATAAAGACAAAGGTCTGTCCCCACCTGGTCTTGTTAAAGCTCATTCTACCAGATCGATGGCGACTTTTGCTGCTTTTTGGTCTAGGGTTTCATTGGATGACATTTGTGCGGCAGCAACTTGGGCAAGGTCACATACCTTCATTTCTCATTATAAGTTGGATTTGATATCCAGAGGGAGAGCATCATTCGGCTCTGCGGTGCTCAGGAATATCCTACCATGATGGCCTCCCAGGAGTTTGAGTAGCTGAGGACTCTGTCCCACAGGTTGCAGATAAAATGAAGTTAACTACTTCAGATAAAGAAGTTATGTAATCACCATAATGTTCCATTTGAGTAGTTACACTTCATTTTTCTGCAACCGTCCCACCCTCCTTCCCCCGAACCTGTTCAGGGTTTGTTATAAAGTTGAGTTGCTGATTGGTTGAATAGTGGCAAACTCGATCTGAGGGAAGGTAGGAGATGGTGATGGGTTATCGATAAGGGCAGATGGTGATGGGTTATGGGTAAATGGGAGGAGCTTGGAGCTCAGAGCAGATGCTTGAAAAGTTGCCGGCTCGGATCCGATATGGATCCGAATACCCACAGGTTGCAGAAAAATGAAGTGTAACTACTCAGATGGAACCACCAAAAATACAGCAACAGGCACCACCAAGAGGCTGACAAAATACCAATACAGGCAGTGGTTCAAAAGGAACAGCCGTTTATTCAGTCACATAAACGCAACACTCCCCACACAGCGTTTTCGTCAAACAAGACTTCATCAGATGTACAAGTGAATCACAAGCTGTTGTTCTCTGTATATACTCCCATATTCCCAAAGAAAATAGGGCAGCAGGAGCCAGAAGCACTCCAAGATCTTATTGTGCTATTTCTTTGTGATTTCATCACAGAAACGGCAGCTCTTATGGTATTTCAATAAATAGCAAATATCCTGTAGAAACCAAACAATCCATTGAGGAAACAACCACGTGCAGCAACTGAATACTAAAAAAGATTCTCTTGGTTACTCAGATGGAACGTTATGGTGAGTACATAACTTCTTTTTTTAAATAGTTTAGTTTCTTTCATTATGCAACTCCCAACGTGTGTAAAGTATGTGTATGACTCTGTTGATACTTCTGCCAGGGATATGGCCACTGATACTGTCTTGAGGAAGTTTGCCTGGATTTGTTCTTAGAACTTCCCAGATGGATGATGTGATATGAGATTTTAAATTCTCCTTTGGATAGAGATTTAATTTTTGGCCTGCTACTGCTGAGGTGGTCAAAAAGTGTGATGAGATGGTTAAATTAATACAGAGAATCTCTAAAATTTTTCAGCCCTCCTTTTCCCAGTTTTAAGAAATTCTTCAACCCCTCATCCAGTTTTGGCAAAAAATAAATAAATAGTGTCAACAAAATGCAGATAGGCAGGTGTTTAAGAAGAATGAAAGGCAACTTTACAAAAAGAATTCAAGAACCACACACACACACACACACACACACACACACACACACACACACACACACACACACACACACACACACACACACACACACACACACACACACACACACACCAAGGGCTGTCCAACAAGGCAGAATGTCTGTTTAAAAGACATTTAGAAGTCTTTTTTTTTTACTTATTCACACAGGATTGTGTTCCTGGGGTGTCAGCTAGACACTTCAGTTTAAAGAGCATTTCTTCCACAGGAAAACAAAAATGGATCTATATGTAGATCTACTTCTGAGGTTTTCCACTCGGAATTCAATCACTGCAGGGGAATACCTCTGAATTTTGGGTCCCATGGCATCTGTGATTCTTATGATATCCCAGGCAAGACTCCTTTTTTAATTTCTCCAAATCTTTTGGGTTTCTAATACCATGATGGGAATGGACCCCATTCCTAAGTCAAAGTATGATGAAAGTTCATTAAATTAGTATCGTTTCACTCTTTGATGTCAGCCAGTAGTGCTCTTTGCAGCAGCCTCAATGTGCCCAGTAATGACTCCTCCTGCAATTCGTATGGAGTTACGTGTATTGGTAACACATCTAAATATGATTGTAGACTATTTTTTATAAGACCCCGTTGCTCCTACTACTATTGGAACTATCTGGGTATCTTTCTTCTACTTTGCTCTTGTTTCTGCATGCAAATACTGATATTTTATGACTTTGTGTCTCTGTGTAGGCAGGACACTGTAGTCACTGGGTGTGGCAAATTCAATGATCAATGCTACTTTTGTCTTCTTTTCCTGGACCACTGTATCTAGAGATGTTAAGTTGTCTATCTCGCCATCATTCTTGCTGGTTGGGTTCGGAGCCGATCCTCGGCTCCGACTCAGCCATCTTCAAAAGCACAAGAGCTGCCTACTGGCTCGAGGCCCCCCTATATCCCATGATGTCTGGCGCTAGATACCCAGATCTCGTTTGCCGCTTCTGCTGCGAGGTTACTTTTGCTGGCTCAGGTCATATTTTTCTATTTCTTGTTAATATAAATATAAAAATTTTATATTGTAGTTAGTGTTTTCAATAGTTATTGTAGTCAGTAGTTTTAGTCACCTATCGGTATTTAGTCTCCTTCCTTGGAAACTCGTTTTTTGTTAGAGAGTCCCCCCCCCCCCCACCCTCCTCTTTTTTTTTTTTTTTTTTTTTTTGTCTTCTTCAAGGTAGCCATTTTTAGTTAGAGGCTAATCCTTGTTCTTTTATATACCTAGTTTGTTTATTAGAAAATTGTTCTAGTTCAGTAGGTTTATTACCTTTTCGTAGATAATAGATGTGTGTGCTGTTAGGGTGTGGTAACTTGTGTTGAGTGTGTGTTTTTTACTAGTTACCTACTTCCCGTCTGTTGTTTTTTTCTCTGTACTTAATATTTCCTTTTTACAGGAATGTCTAAAGATACGAAAGTATCTGGAGTCAAGAAGTGTGACTCGTTGTCAGAAGATGTCACTGACAGATGGTCACACTTCTTGTGTCTACTGTTTGGGCGCCCTATACCTGCAGGACTCTTGTTTGGTGTGTCACTCCTTTAGTCCAAGAGTCCTGCAGGAGCGTAGGAACAAACTAATCCTTAGGGGTTTGCTCAAACCTGAAGGGTCACCGGCTAAGGCTCAACCAGTTAAACCCTCCAAGCCAACGAAGCAGTCTGCTCCCAGTTCGGAGCCGTCGTCGGGTATGGCGTCTGTTTCTACTTTGGTTCCGGCTGGAACCAAAGTACCTGTCTCCCAGTCGGCCCCGACTCTGGTGTCGGAACCGTCAGGGAGCCAAAAACGCTCTAGGTCTCCATCCCTAGAGTCGATTCACTCGGCTCCGGGGTCACCTCTATTGCAGTTGGAGCGAGGTCACCGATCCCTCTCTTCTCGGTCTTCTAGACTATCTGATCACGATTTGGAGATAGTGGTGAGCAGGCTTCTTAAATCGCAGGCCCTGGCTAAAATGTTATCCAGCCCCCCCTCATCAGGGTTCAGCTCCTCCTGTTTCTGCATTAGTTCCTCCTTCGACTCGCCCCTTGAGTTCAGAGCAGGAGCTTGTTGGGGTTCGGATCGTGGAACCGTCGGTGCCGATACCTACCCTTTTGGTTTCTTCATCATTGGCTCCGATCGCTTCCATGGTGCCATCCTTGGAGCGATCTGGGTGCCGGGACTCCCTCGTCGGCTCCGAGGGGGTGAGTGGCATCGGACCCTTGTCCGACCCCATTCTCCCTTTCGGAGCGTCGGCTCCTACATCGGCCTCGGAGCCATCTCTCTCGGTGCCGGGAAGGATTCCTGTCTCTTCGGAGCCTTCTCCGCTATCAGGAAGGGGCGCCTTCAAGGTCATGAGGAGTGTGCTGACCTCTGAGTCAGCCCCCCGATCGGCCTCATCGGCTCCTCCCCCCATGGTGCCTGCGTTTGCCTCTGCCCCTCCTTCAGACCACAAGCATGGGGAACAAGCGCTCCAGGTCACCCCATTGGGTGTATCTTCCTCTTCCGAGGCCTCCCCTGATCATTCAGAGGAGCCCCCTCGAAAGAGGAAATGCAAGAGGAAGCATGTTGACTCCCCTGAGTCCGTCACTTCAGATACCGACTTAGAGGATTCGGAAGGGTCCCCGAGATCCCCTCTCTGAAGATGTCTCTTTCTCAGACATCCTTGAGATTCTTAGGCAGAGGGGGAACTGGACTACCCTTAACCCTTCCGAGGATGAGTCAGTATTCTTGGACGCGTTTGGTTCTCGAGCCTCCACCTCCTGGGTGTCTCCGCCTTTCGATCCACTGATGTCGGTGGTGGCTCGAAAGGTGTGGTCAGCCCCAGACACAGTGGAACCAACCCCCCGAAGACCCACGAAATTTATTACTGCACCACAGGACAAGCAATTTCTGACAAAGGGTGTTCCTGTTGATGCCATGGTGGTAGCAGCGGCCACAAAAAAGGAGTTGGCTGAAACTTCTTCATCTGTCCATCCCCCCTAATAAGGAATCTAGGACGATGGACAGAAACGGGAAGCGGATGTTTTCATCAGTGACTTTTTCCATGAGATCGCTGAACTACTTGTGCCACTTTACCCGCCTTCAAAGTGATCTCCTTAAAGAGCTAGGAGATACACTTCAAGATCCATCAGCTGTGGGGGTCCAGGCTAAGGTGGCCTCCCACCTGGCGACTCTTAATTCAGTAGTAAACTCCTCCATGTGGCTCATCTCTTATGCAGCTGATGGTGCGAGTAGGGCTGCAGGTACAGGCGTGGCCTTGAGGAGGCATGCTTGGATGTGGCTATGTAACTTCGCGGAACCCTTCAAGGCGTCTTTCACCAATACCCCCTTTGATGGTTCTGCTCTTTTTGGACCACAGGTGAAGGATACCCTTACCAGGTGTGAGCAAGAAGGCAAGACTCTCTCTGCTGTGGGAGTCCGTTTTTCCACTCCTTCTAGACTGTATCCCAAAGATCAGAAGAGTGGGAAGATGTGGTTCCAGAAAACCCAAGGAGCCATGCCTGACACACGTCGTGAGTTTCCCTCCAGGGGCTGAGGAGGAAACAATAATAGACGCCACCCTCGGGGCAGAGGGGGTCCACAAAATCAGGGCAACAGAGAATCTTTCTCTGACAAGCCCTTCCAGCATCCCTGAGGTGCTGCCCGGCTGTCCACCTTCGGAGGCAGTCGGGGGAAGATTGTCACTGTACCCAAAAGCCTGATGAACTATAAAACAAGACAAATGGGTACGGTCTATCATATCCGGAGGCTACAAAATTCCCTTCTCTTGCACCCCTTACATTCCCAACAAATCCCTTCCAGATGTTCCACCCAATCTAAGGGATCAAGCAGTTCAAGAAATATCAAAACTGCTAAGAAAAAGAGCCATCCAGCCAGTCCCAGCAGACCAGCAAGGATCCGGTATTTACTCAAGGTTCTTTTTGGTACTAAAAAGACAGGAGACTGGAGACCCATTCTGGATCTCAGCACACTGAACAGGTCTGTTCAAAGAACGAAGTTCCGGATTGTCACGCTACAGTCCATTTTACCCTTTCTGGGTCAGGACAATTGGATGTGCTCCATAGATCTTCAGGATGCGTACTACCATATCAAAATGGACAGATGATCCAGAAGATTCCTCCGCTTCCGGCTGGGAGCCAGTCATCATCAGTTCAGAGCTCTGCCCTTTGGTCTCACCACAGCCCCCAGGGTGTTCACCAAATGTTTGGCAGTAGTTACCGCTCACCTGAGATGGCAAGGATTCCAGGTGTTTCCGTATCTAGATGACTGGCTCCTTACTGCTACCACCAGACATCACCTGCTGCAAGCCAGAGACTACACCATCCAAACGTGTTCCAAACTAGGCATCACAATAAATTTTGAAAAGTCTGCTTTGTCACCTTGTCAATCTATTACTTTTATAGGCGCAAACTTAAATACAAAGGACATGTCAGCGAAGCTTCCATTAGACAGAATCCTAGACATTCGCCGACATGTGCAGGTCCTATTCAGATGCAAGAAAATTCAGGCCAGATTCGTCCTAAAAACATTGGGTTTCATGGCAGCAGCTATCATACTAGTCCCCCTCGCTCGTTTTCATATGAGGATTCTTCAGTGGATGCTGTTCACACAATGGTCTTTCCAGCAACTTCCAATGTCTTGCATGATAATGATCACACAGACATGCAAAAACCAACTTGCTTGGTGGATGGTTTCCCCATCAGTACCCCAGGGCAGACCATTCTCTCTTCCTCCCCCAGTGGCTACGGTGACCACGGATGCCTCCCTGATTGGGTGGGGGTGGGGCATTTTCAGGGCAGCACAGTCCAAGGCACCTGGCAACCTCACGAGTACCATCTGCATATTAATGTCTTGGAGATGAGGGCCATGCTTTTAGCATTGCAAGCCCTTCAGGACTCTCTTCCTACCGGGACCATTGCAATTCAAACGGATAATATGTCAGTAGTGTGGTACATCAACAAGCAGGGTGAAACCAAGTCCTACCCCCTATGTCGAGAAGCACTCAGACTCTGGCAGTGGGCGATCTCTTCCCAACGGTTTCTGATAGCAGTGCACATCCCTGGGAGGTCCAACGTTATAGTGGACAGGCTGAGCAGAGCTATTCTCATGCCTCACGAGTGGTCTCTCAATCAGACAGTGGCAGACCAAATCTTCCGCAAATGGGGTCAGCCTTGCTGCGACCTTTTGACCACCCCCTTCAGCAGCAAGTGCAACAATTTCTTCTCTCTTTTCGCACTTCCAGGACACTCCCCCAGAGATGCTCTAGTTCACGATTGGCCTCAGGGACTTCTTTATGCATTCTCTCCGTTTCCTCTGATTCCCAAACTAAAACAGAAAGCTACCATATTGGGATGCAAGATGATCCTCATTGCCCCTTACTGATCTCGACAAATTTGGTTCCCGTTCCTGCATCGTCACTGCCTGGAGCAGCCCTGGACCCAGTTCCAGAACTCCTGATCCATCAATCGGGCGGGCTGCACCAATCCCTTCAATCTCTCCAGCTCACTGCTTGGTTGCTCCACTTCTGACCTTAGCCAGGCTACCGAACATCTCCCACTCGGTGTGTGAAATCATCTGATCATCGCATAAGTCTACCACCAGAAAGACTTATGCTAGTAAGTGGAAACCTTTCTCTTTCTGGGCACGGGCTAAAAATATAGATCCCTTTTCAGCCCCTGTACACCATATTTTGGATTTTTTAGCGGAACTTTTTCATACTGGATCCTCTTCTGCCACTATTAGAGTTCAATTAGCTGCAATTTCTAAATTTTCATACAGGCCTATCAGATACTAGTATTATGTCCCATAAGCTTTGTAAAGCCTTTCTTAAAGGGA
The DNA here is from genome assembly GCF_019279795.1 of Protopterus annectens. Lineage (NCBI taxonomy): Eukaryota > Metazoa > Chordata > Ceratodontiformes > Protopteridae > Protopterus > Protopterus annectens. The sequence goes on along the minus strand of NC_056745.1, from coordinate 301,964,183 downwards.
CTGCTTTAATTAGGCCCTCAGTGAGAGATCCCTCACCTCCGTGGGATCTAAATTTGATTTTAGCTTCCCTAAAATTGTCCCCCTTTGAACCTGCAGCTTCTTGTTCTTTGAAGTTTCTGTCTTGGAAAACCCTTTTTTTGGTTGCAATTACTTCAGCCAGAAGAGTTTCTGAACTTCAGGCTCTTTGTGTTCGCCCTCCTTATCTAGTTTTCCACAAGGATAGAGTTTCTCTCAGGACTAATCCTTCTTTCCTTCCAAAGGTTTCTTCTGAGAATAATTTGAATCAGCCTATTGATCTCCCTGTGTTTTTTCCAAACTATTCTAACAAGGCGGAGTACAAGTTGCAATAGTTGGACGTTCATAGACAGTTACGTTTTTACTTGCTGAGAAGTAAGCAAATCAGAAAATCAGACCAGCTGTTCCTGTCCTATGCTGAGGTTAAACAAGGTCTACCAGTATCGAAAGTGACTTTATCCAGGTGGTTGACGTCTATTATTACTTTGATATATCAGCTAAGGAATAAAGAGCTTCCTGCTAAACCAAAAGGTCATTCCACTAGAGCTCTAGCTACTTCAGTGGCTTTTCAGGCAAGGCTACCAATGGAAACTATTTGTGCTGCAGCTACTTGGGCCAATCCTCATACCTTCATTTCACATTATAAGCTGGATGTGGCCTCCAGGAGTAGAGCTGATTTTGGTTCCAGTGTTCTGAAGAGTCTGTTCCGATGAGCCACCCAGGATTGAGGTGCTAGGGACGCTGTCCCAACCAGCAAGAATGAAGGCGAGATAGACAACTTAACATTAAGAAGTTATGTACCTGCCATAACATTCCATGTTAGTTGTCTTCTTCTCGCCTTCTTTCTTGCATCCCACCCTCCACCCCCCTATCCTAGTAGACCAAGAAGAGTTCCTTATGTTTCTTTCACTGGCTGAGTCTTTTCTGACTATTCCTTGCTGACTAGTAGTCTCTCCAGTAGGGGTTATGCTTTCTAGGATAGGATTCCTGTATTGTTATGTCTGCAGTTAGACTTTCCAAATGAGATCTGGGTATCTAGCGCCAGGCATCATGGGATATAGGGGGGCCTCGAGCCAGTAGGCAGCTCTCGAGCTTTTGAAGATGGCCGATTCGGAGCTGAGGATCGGCTCTGAACCCAACCAGCAAGAAAGAAGGCGAGAAGAAGATGACTAACATGGAATCTTTTGAACTGTTGGTAATGGATGATCCCATGTGATATATACTTCATTTTCTATGATGCTTTGTGGCTCATGTTTCCAGTGATTTTCAGCCACCTCAGTACCATAATGTTTGCAGAATCCCCAGTCCAACAGTCTTGCCACATTATTATGCCATGTTAAGTTGTCAATCTCGCCTTCATTCTTGCTGGATGGGTTCGGAGCCGACCCTCGGCTCCGACTCGGCCTATACTAAAGCTCGAGAGCTATTTATACCGGTTCGAGGCTACCCTATGTCCCACAATGCTAGGCGCCAACTACCCAGATCTCGTTTGCCGTTTACAGCTGCGAGGTGCGTTTATTACCGGCTCTACAGGTTAGATATTATAATTCTTAAATTTGTATCTTTTAGTCAGATTTTCAGTTAGTTTTTAGTTAGTGACCATCCCATTAACTTCCCTTCATAGCTAATCCCCCTTCCGGTCCCTTTTAATCCTATATCCTAACCCCCTTTGGTTATAAGGTTAGGCCTTTGGGCCTATTCTGCTTTCTTTAACTTGTCAGTTTAATTTTTGTGTGACTGACTTAGCTTCTTTTTAAAGGGTGTCTGTGTGTGTGTGTGTGTGTGTGTGTGTGTGTGTGTGTGTGTGTGTGTGTGTGTGTGTGTATATGTTTTGTACCTTTTAGGATGTCTAAAGACACCAGGGTCTCAGGCTTCAAGAAGTGTGACTCGTGCTGTCAGAAAATGTCGCTGACAGATGGTCACACTTCTTGTGTTTATTGCCTGGGCCCTCTGCACCTGCAGGACTCTTGTTCGGTCTGTCATGCGTTCAGTCCAAGAGTCCTGCAGGAACGCAGAAATAAGTTAATTTTGAGGAGCTTGTTAAAGCCTGAAGGTTCCCCGACCAAGTCATCGTCGGGGAAGCCTTCGAAGCCATCTAAGCCGTCGGCTCCTAGTTCAGAGCCTTCGACTGGTGGTGCTCTGACTGCTGTTACATCGGCTCCGGCTGGAGCCGATGTTTCCAAGACACAGTCTTCCTCATCGGCTCCGGCTGGAGTCGACGTTCTTCAAATTCAGGCTTCTACATCGGCTCAAGCCGGAGCCGATGATTCTAGGAATCAGTCGGCGCCGATAGTGGTGTCGGCACCATCTGCTAGCCATAAACGGTCCAGGTCTCCGTCCTTGGAATCTGTTCTCCCTTACTCTCGGAGCGGAGCCATCAAACCCATTCCTCCAGGTCTTCCAGGCTCTCGGACCATGACCTCGAGAGGGTGGTTAGTAGACTTCTAAAGTCTCAGGCACTAGCCCAAAGGCTCCATAGCCCTTCTCAACAGACAGTGGCTATTCCCACCCCATCTTCGATTCCTCCTCCGACTCTTCCTCTGAGTTCGGAGCCGGAGCTTGTGGGAGCCATGGCTGTCAACACATCGGAGCCGATACCTCATCTTTCGGCTCCGTCGTCAGCTCCGGTCTCTTCTGTGGTCCCATCCTTGGCGGGATCCGGGCACATGGACTTCCTTGTCGGCTCCGAGGGGGCGAGTGGCATCGGACCCTTGTCTGACCCCGTTCTCCCTCTCGGAGCTTCGGCGCTGGTAAGTTCGGCCCTGACATTGGCTTCGGAGCCATCCCTCTCGGTGCCGGGAGGGGTCCTTATCTCTTCGGAGCGGGGACCTTCTACCCTGCCTGATAGGGGCACTTTCGAAGTCATGAGGAGCGTGCTGGCCCCTGTGCCTGCTCCACGGTCGGCTCCCTCAACTCCTCCCTCTGTAGTGCCTGCTGCGGTCTCTACCCACCCTCTTATTCCTGACCGTAGAGATCCAACGCCTCAGGTTTCCCCATTGGGAATATCCTCCTCTTCCGAGGTTTCCCCTGATCCGTCAGGGGAACCCCCTCAGAAGAGGAAATGTAAGAGGAAGCATGTGGACTCCCCTGAGTCCATTACATCAGATACCGACTTGGATGAGTCGGAAGGGTCCCCACGGTCCCCCTCTGAGGATGTCTCCTTTTCAGACATCCTTGAGATCCTGAAGCAGAGGGGGAACTGGTCTACCCTTAATCCTTCCGAGGACGAGTCTGTTTACCTAGAGGCATTTGGCTCTTGCCCTTCCACCTCCTGGGTGTCTCCGCCCTTTGACCCCTTCATGGAAGTGGTGGCGCGGAAGGCGTTGACGGCCCCTGATACAATGGAACTTACCCCATGGAGGCCTTCCAAATTCATAACAGCCCCTTCGGACAAACAGTTTTTAGCCAAAGGTGTTCCGGTTGACACCATGGTGGTGGCTGCAGCCACTAAGAAGGAACTGGCTGATCCTTCAGTACCTGTCCATCCTCCTAACAGGGAGTCTAGGACTATGGATAGGTACGGCAAGCGGATGTTTTCTTCAGCGACCTTTGTCATGCGGTCGCTGAATTATCTGTGCCACTTCACCCGCCTTCAAAGAGACATGCTCAAAGAAGTGGGTGAGGTCTTACAGGATCCAACAATTGCGGGGTCTCAGGACAAAATAAACTCCCAGCTGGCAACCCTGAATTCCATTGTCAACTCCTCCATGCGGCTTATTTCCTATGCGGCCGATGGGGCGAGTAGGGCTGCAGGCACAGGAGTTGCCTTAAGGCATCACGCCTGGATGCGGCTTTGTAACTTTGCCGACCCCTTTAAGGCGTCCCTCACTAACTCCCCCTTTGACGGTTCAGCTTTGTTTGGACCTCAGGTGAAGGATACTTTGACCCGATGCGAGCAAGAAGACAAGACTCTCTCTGCCGTGCGAGTACGTTTTTCCACCCCGTCTAGACCATACCCTAAGGGTCAGAATGGTGGGAAAATGTTCCATAAACCGCAAGATGTCGCGCCTGACGCAAGAGGTCAGTTCCCCTCTAGAGGCACGGGGGGGGGACAATAACAGACGCCGCCCTAGGGGCAGAGGAGGTCCGCAAAATCAGGATAGCAGAGAGTCTCTTTCTGACAAACCCTTCCAGCATCCCTGAGAAGCTGCCCGACTGTCCGCCTTCGGATGCAGTCGGGGGAAGGTTATCACTGTACCCAGAAGCCTGGCTTTCACTCACCCAAGACAAATGGGTACAGTCGATCATATCCGAGGGTTACAAAATTCCTTTTATCCACACCCCAACTCAGCCAAAAGGACCCCTCCCAGACGTTCCACCCAGTCTAAGGGAACAAGCAGTACTAGAAATATCAAAACTGCTAACAAAAAGAGCCATCCAGCCAGTCCCAGCAGACCAACAAGGATCCGGAATCTACTCCAAATTCTTTTTGGTACCAAAAAAGACAGGGGACTGGAGACCGATATTGGATCTCAGCAGACTAAACAAGTCTGTAAGAAGAACGAAGTTCCAGATGGTCACGCTACAGTCCATTCTACCCTTTCTGGGTCAGGGCGATTGGATGTGCTCAGTAGACCTTCAGGATGCGTACTACCACATCAAGATGCACAGGCACTCCAGGAGGTTTCTCCGCTTCTGGCTGGGAGCCAGTCACTATCAGTTCAGAGCCCTGCCCTTTGGTCTCTCTACAGCCCCCCCGAGTGTTCAAGTATTTCCATACCTAGACGACTGGCTCCTCACTGCCACCACCAGGCATCAACTTCTCCTCTCCAAAGATTACACCATTCAAACTTGCAAAGGGCTAGGTATCTCCATAAATTTCGAAAAGTCTGCCTTGTCGCCTTGTCAGTCTATTACCTGCATAGGCGCCACCTTGGACACAGTCCGGCTTTCCGCAAAACTAACCAAGCAAAGAGTTTTAGATATTCACAGACATGTTCACATCTTTCTTCAGAACAACAAAATCCAAGCCAGGTTTGTCCTGAAGGTATTAGGTCTCATGGCGGCAGCCATTACTCTACTTCCCCTAGCTCGTTTTCATATGCGGATCCTTCAATGGATGCTTTTTTCCCAGTGGTCCTTTCAACAACTTCCAATGTCACACAACATTTTAATAACCTGTCTTGCAAGAAACACCTTTCTTGGTGGATGGTCTCCCCTCAAGTCCTTCAGGGCAGACCATTTGTTCCTTCTCCCCCAGTCGCCACGGTGACAATGGATGCCTCCCTGATCAGGTGGGGGGGGGGCATTTTCAGGGCAGGATGGTCCAGGGCACATGGCAACCTTTCGAGTGCCACCTGCACATAAATGTCTTGGAGATGAAAGCAGTACTTTTAGCGTTGCAAGCCCTTCAGGACTCTCTTCCTATCGGGACTATTGCAGTTCAGACAGACAATATGTCCATAGTGTGGTACATCAACAAGCAGGGCGGAACCAAGTCCTATCCCTTATGTCGAGAGGCTCTCAGACTTCGGCAGTGGGCGATTTCCTCTCAGTGGTTTCTGATAGCAACGCACATCCCCGGGAAGTCCAACATCATAGCAGATAGGTTGAGCAGAGCCATTCTCATGCCACACGAGTGGTCTCTCAAACAAGCAGTAGTGGAGAGAATTTTTCAGAGATGGGGTCGACCTTTCTGCGACCTTTTTGCAACACCTCAAAACAGCAAGTGCCACGACTTCTTCACTCTCTTCCCGGCCACCCACCCAGAGATGCTGTAGTCCACGATTGGCCCCGGGGACTTCTGTATGCCTTTCCCTCCTTTCCATTAATCACTCAATTGATTCAGAAAGCTACCACCGTGAGAGCCACCATGAATCCTCATTGCTCCTTACTGGCCTCGTCAGATATGGTTTCCGTTCCTGCATCGTTACCTCTTGGGGCAGCCCTGGCATCTGGACCCAGTGCCAGATCTCTTAACCCATCAGTCGGGACAGCTGCACCAATCCCTCCAATCTCTCAACCTCACAGCTTGGTTGCTCCAGTTCCAACCCTAGCCAGGCTTCCCCTTATTTACCATTCTGTGCGTGACATACTTATAGCTTCACTAAAGTCATCCACCAGGAGGATTTATGCCAGCAAGTGGAAGCGTTTTTTCCTCTGGGCAGGAGCTAGAAATATAGATCCTTTTACTGCCCCTATCCAATCAGTCCTAGACTTCCTAGCCGAATTGTTTCACTCAGGGTCTTCTTCCTCCCCCATCAGAGTACAGTTAGTGGCTATTTTGAACTTTCATGCAGGCTTTTCGGACTCCAGTATCATGTCCCATAAGCTTTGTAAAACCTTTCTTAAAGGTATCTTTTTGCTTAAGCCCCCAATCAGGGACCCCCCGCTGCAGTGGGACTTAAATTTGGTTCTAACCTCCTTAATTCTTCCCCCCTTTGAACCTGCGGCTTCCTGCTCCTTGAAATTGCTATCTTGGAAAACTCTTTTTTCTGGTCGCCATAACATCTGCGAGAAGAGTATCAGAACTTCAGGCCCTTTGCATTCGTCCACCTTATCTAGTTTTCCATAAAGACAGAGTGTCCCTCAGGACTAATCCGTCCTTTTTACCCAAGGTTTCTTCTGAGGCGAAGCTAAACCAGACCATTGATCTTCCAGTTTTCTTCCCCAACTACTCCAACAGAGCAGAACAAAAGCTGCATTTTCTGGACATTCATCGTCAACTCCGTTACTATCTCGATAGAACCAAGCAAGCTAGGAAATCTGAGCAGCACTTCTTATCTTATGTGGCAGGAAAGAAAGGCCTTCCAGTTTCCAAAGTAACCCTTTCTAGATGGCTGGCCTCTGTGATTACTTTCATCTATCAGCTCAGACGCCAAAAGCTACCGTCAAGGCCCAGGGCTCACTCAACTAGAGCATTAGCCACCTCAATAGCTTTTCAGGCTAGACTACCAATAGATTCCATTTGTGCGGCAGCTTCTTGGGCCTCTCCTCATACCTTTATCTCTCATTACAAATTAGACATGGCCTCCCGAAGCCGGGCTAATTTTGGTTCCACCGTTCTCAAGAGTCTGTTCCGATGAGCCACCCAGGGTGAAGGTGCTAGGGACGCGGTCCCATCCAGCAAGAATGAAGGTGAGATTGGCAACTTAACATTGAGAAGTTATGTACCTACTATAACGTTCCATGTTAGTTGTCTTCTTCTCGCCTTCTTTCTTGCGTCCCACCCCCATCCCCTTAGCCTGGATAGACCTAAGGATCCTTGGGGATCTTCTTCTTGCCTCAGTTTTGCCCCCTAGGCTATCCCTACTGGTAGCTATAGGTCTAGGTGACTTTCGGGTGAGGTTTCCTCTCCTCCTTTTGTTGGAGAGCAGAACTGCTATGGTTTCAGCTTTCAAACAAGATCTGGGTAGTTAGCGCCTAGCATTGTGGGACATAGGGTAGCCTTGAGCCGGTATAAATAGCTCTTGAGCTTTAGTATAGGCCGAGTCGGAGCCGAGGGTCGGCTCCGAACCCATCCAGCAAGAAAGAAGGCGAGAAGAAGACAACTAACATGGAACGTTATGGTAGGTACATAACTTCTCATTTCAGTATACAGTCCTTCTGCCATTAGCATGTTGCAAGCAGCAACGATGTGTGCAACTGTTTCTAATTCTGTTTTACAAAACCTACATTTGTCTGTTTCTCCCAACGTGTACATAGCCCACTATCTTGGGCTGCCAATATTAACCTTTCATCTCTTGGTTTAAATTCACCTCTCCTTAACCCTTCCTGTGTTCATTCTTGATCAACATGAGGTTCTTCCATAAGTTTTATATACTTGCAACTATATTTATGCTTTTTCCACATTTCTTGCCTTCTCCTCTGGTCCTTCACCTTATATTATTTCTTTTGTTTTTTGACACATTCAGTTGCTGCTTGATTTTTGTCTGCTTGTGGTTTGATTTCTATTCCTGCTTGATGCAGATAATGCTTCTGCTAGCCTAAACAGGGAAGTCATCTTAGACATTTTCTCCTCATGTTTCAAAACTTTCACTACTTTTGAGTCTTGTGAGGTCAGCAGATGTGTGTAGAGTCCCACGATAGCAGACCTATACATGTAATCAATTTCAAGGAGGCCCATCCCTCCTTCAGAATGCGGAATATATAATCTTGGTATGCACTGATTTTTATAAATCATTCGGGTGAGCATGAAGCATCCTTCTTGTTTTCCTGTCTAATCTGTCCAGCACGTTTTGGGGCCAGTCAGTCACTCTAAAACTGTACGTTAGGACAGGAAGAGCAAATTGGTTTATAGTTTGGATTTTGTACCAAGATGTCAACACTGTTTTCAGGATTAATTTAAGTCTTCCAAAGTACTCCTTACTAAATGTTATTTGCATTTGTTCATTTTTTATTGTTTATCCTTCATCACTTCCCAAATATTTTTACACTCCCTCTTGCTCAAGTTCTTTTATATCACAGTCTTGTCCCAAACTGATGTTTTCTTGGTGCTTCAGTTTTCCCATTTTAAAGGTTGCTTTTGCACATTTACCAAGACCAAATGACATTCTTATATCATCTGAAAAAGTTGACAACTTGCAGATGTTCTTCGTGTTTCCACTGTTGCAGTCATTACATTTGGGTAATCTGCTGGCAGGTTGCCCTCAGTCGGCCTGATTAACAAAGTCTTGCGTCCTGCGTCAGTTGCTGTCCCTTCTTCCATGACGTCAGGGGTATAAAACATTCAGCCGATGCCATTGCATCAGTCTTTCTTGCCTTGCAGTGCCCGAAGAAGAAGCAGTTTGCAAGTGCCAGTCGTCCGACTCCCGAAATTTTCATTTTCGAGTTTCAGAACCAAAGTCTTCAACTAAAAAGTTAAGTACCCCGTTGGGGAAACTTTTTCTTGCTCCTTACCGATGTCAGTAAAAGTTAGTAATTGCATTACTTGTGGGAAGCAAATACCTCATAAGGATTTTCATTTGTACTGTATTCCTTGCCTAGGCCTGGACCACAACATACCTTGCTGTCGGTTTTGTGCTAAATTTAATCAACGCACTATTAAACATCAGTATATTTTTGCTTCTAAATATTTTGGCTCATGGTTTAATTATCCAGAAATGTCTAATAAGCACAAGACAAGACGAGCATACACTGCAAAGTCCAACAAGGTTTAATAGCTGAGTAAACAAGCTTACAGCAATCAGTAGTCCGGTGCACACTCCGGTAACTGCCAAGCAATAAAAAGTTAAAAACGATCTGGCTGCACAGAATCCAAGTCACAAAGTGTAAAGCGCTTTTCGTTAGGAAACACTTCTCCCAACTTCTTCAGACAATAGCGCTCAGAAAGAAGAAACAAGTTTAAGTACTATCCTAGTGACTCATACTTGTTAATACAATTAAGCACAGTCACATAATTTAAAGGTGTAATCCTAAAATACTGAAGCCAAACAGTTTGTTTTTGTCGACACATTGCTACAGGGTCAAAATTCACCATTAGGGGGCGAGACTATTTCCTGAAGAACAAGTTTAACTGTAACTCCAAAGCCTTAGTCTATGTAGCATTATGTCAGTGCTGCCCTAGTTTTTACATAGGCAAGACTGATCATAAGTTTAAGGAGAGGATTTACGAACATGTTTATTACATTAACAAAAGGAAAATGGAGAGCCTACTAGCTAGACACTGCATTGAAAACCCCAACCACATTTTCAAATTTAAGGCCATCGACTCAATTGAGATGAATAGTAGAGGAGAGGCATCTACACTTATGTTGGAGAAATTGGAACTTTTGTGGCAGCTTAGACTCAATGCATGCTTTCCACCGGGCTTGAATGAAATGACTTCTATTCTATGTGTGCTAAAACTAAAGAGCCTTAAGAGATAGTAGCTGCACACACATTATTTTTATTGGATGGTTAAATAATAGATGCTCATTAGCCCTAGGGAGGTTACAGTTGCTAAGTTAGACCCACCTTTTATAGGTTAAAAGAAACATTACACAACACGGTTTTTTATGAAAAGATTACTACTTCCACGGGTCCCTGATTTCCCAAGTCTGATCATTAGTTATAAGTAAAGTGAACTAACTACGATTTTAATTAATACTATTTAATTTATTATATGTTCCGTTATGAGTCAACAGAACTTTGTTTTTTTATAAAACTAAGGCACTCATGTTACCTAATGACTTAACAAAAAACAAACTGTTTGAATTCAGTATTTTAGGATTACACCTTTAAATTATGTGACTGTGCTTAATTGGCTTAATTGTATTAACAAGTATGAGTCACTAGGATAATACTTAAACTTGTTTCTTCTTTCTGAGCACTATTGTCTGAAGAAGTTGGGAGAAGTGTTTCCTAACGAAAAGCGCTTTACACTTTGTGACTTGGATTCTGTGCAGCCAGATTGTTTTTAACTTTTTATTGCTTGGCAGTTACCGGAGTGTGCACCGGACTACTGATTGCTGTAAGCTTGTTTTGCTTAGCTATTAAACCTTGTTAGACTTTGCAGTGTACGCTCGTCTTGTCTTGTGCTTATTAGTTTTTGGACGTTTAAAGTTATCCAGAAATGTCAAAGGTTAGCAATCTGACTACCGGAAAACCTAAAAAATGCAAAGAAAAAGAGACAGGTCGTTGAGGTCCAAAACTGATGACAATGCTTCTCCTAAGCCAGTCGCCAGTTTGCCGGTACTCAGTGAGGTGCTTTCGCAGCCCCTGATACCTGCTACTTCTGATTCTCAGGCCTCTACTGAGACCCATTTGGAGTCCGGTATGCCGCGAGATGCTTCAATTATGGAATCCGTGGATGTCTCTACCTTAGATGGGTCTGGAACCGCTGTGCAGGCACCGGCTTCTGAGGGTGTTTTCAGGCCTACAGATTTGTACATTAGACCGATGCCATCTTCAAAACTAAGGCCAAAATCTAAATCTGTGTCTAAAAAAATGAAGCCTGGGCCACATGTGCAGGCCCCTATGCCTAAAAAAACAAATTATCAAAATGGCTGAAGATTTAATTACTCTGATCAGGGTTAGTCAACCCCCCCCCCCCTTCTAAGAGGCCTAGGCAAGGCACTGATTATGAATCTTCTGAACAGGATTCTATTTCTTCTGACACTTCTAATGAACAGGATTTGTCTACACCTACTTATGAGGACTCTGATACAGAAGATTCCATTCCTTCTGCTTCTCCCCCTGATTATTTTTCTTTTGGGGAAACTTTACATACCGTAAGGGAACATTTTCACTGGGAAAGTCAGGATTTCTCTGAATCTAAAAAGAGACTTAGGGATTTTCTTCTTCTTCTTCTGCAGCATAGGCCTTTGGCTATACCTCCTGTTCTAGACATTGTTGATGTTTTTTCAGAATCTAGTACGGCTCCTGATTCTCTGCCTCCGGCTCCTTGTAAGCCAGACAGATACTACAGGGTTCCTGACTCCCACAAATTCCTTTTCAAAAATCCTATTGCAGATCCTGAAACCATTTCTCAGGGTCCCAAGGGCATTAAGGCCTCTACTGCTAAAAATCCTACCCCTTCTGATAGAGATTCCAGGGCGCTGGATAGATGGGGTTAAAAGGTTTACACTTCTGCAACCTTGGCAATCAGGGCTTTAAACTTGTCAATTTCATATGCTTAAATATCAACAGCATATCATGGGACTGCTTAAACAGAAAATGATGTTAATTTCTGACTGTGGAAAATAAAGATTTACAGGACTTATTGCATTCAGCTGAACAAGTTGGAAAACATACTTTGCAATGTGGTTTTGATTCTTTGAAGGCATCTTGCAGGGCTGCTGTAACTGGGTCTGTGCTTAGAAGGCATGCTTGGCTCAAGGAGCAAACTGCCTGATCATGTTAAAGCAAAATTGTTGAATGCTCCTTTACAACAGGACCGTCTCTTTGGAAATAAGGCTGAAGAAGTTTTAAAAAAGATGGAAGATGAGGCTAAATCTATGCAAACTGTGAAAGATTTCTTACAAGTGCAACCTCCAAGATTTAGTAGGCACTGGCCTACTAAGAACTGGTCCTTTCCAGTTCCTTTGAGAGCCACTCAAGTCAAACCCAGACATTCCAAAGGCTCCAGGTTTCAGTCACAAGGGACGTTTAGAACAAAACAATGGGGTGCCTCCTCCTCCAAATCTAGAAACAAAAGGCACCTCCCTATGGTAAGCAGTCTCAATGACTTCCCTTTACACTTACCAAGCATTTACCTTTTAGTCGCCGCTTTGGGGGGGGGGGGGGGGACTGGCACTTCATGCAAGAAACTGGCAACTTATAACCCAGGACAAATGAGTTTTAAATATAGTATCCCAGGGATACAGATTTCATTTCCACACATTGCCAAACCCCAAACGGATGGCCAGGCCTGCCCCCAAATCAGTGGGCAGAGGCCCAGAAACAAGTACTGTCCTTCATGAACATGGGAGCTATTCAACCAGTACCAGAAGAGGAAAAGGGACAAGGTTTCTATTCAAGACTTTTCCTGGTACCCAGAAAAGACAAATCATGGTGTCCAATTCTGGAGTTATCTACTCTAAACACATTTCTGGACATTCCAAAATTCAAGATGCTGACTCTTTAACAGTTACTTCCTATGCTAGGCAAGGATGCCTGGTTCGTAACTCTAGACTTAAAAGAGGCTTACCTGCATATCCCAATCAGGGAATCTTGCAGAAGATACCTCTGCTTCAAAGCAGGCTACTTGCATTACCAGTTCTCTGCACTGCCCTTTGGCTTATCTACTGCGCCCAGGGTCTTCACAAAGTGCCTGGCTCCAATAATTGCATTTTGCAGGCAAAGAAATATTCAAATATATCCATACCTGGATGATTGTCTAATTCAGGCAGAGAACAGGGACATTTTTCTAAAACGTCTGGCATTTGTAAAAAGGGTTCTAACTTGTCTAGGGTACACCATAAACGAAAAGAAATCACAACTGGTACCCTCTCAAAAAATTACATTCTGGGGTGCAAGCTTGAATACAACTGCCCAGATGGCTTACCTTATGCCAGAAAAGCAAATTAATTTGGTGACTTACTTCAAACAGGTGGCCACAAAAACCCTGCTATCTGCAAGACAAATTCTGCAAGCCTTAGGGTTCATGGCCTCCTGCATTCTTTTAATTCTATATGCAAGACTGCATATGAGGAAACTTCAGTGGTACTTAAAAAGTTTATGGAGTCAACATTGTCACAGCCTGGAAACAATGATTCCTGTCATACCTTGCCTGCAACTAGAGTTCCTATGGTGGGCAAAGGCCTGCCACCAAAACAAGAGATTGCCTTTCACTCCACCCCCTGCCTCCCAAACCCTAACTGCAGATGCATCAGACTGTGCTTGGGGGGCTCATCTGGCAGGGAAGTGCATTCAGGGCAAATGGAGCCCAAATCAAATGCACCTTCATATCAATCAAAAAGAAATGCTAGCTGTACAGAATGCACTGACAGCCTTCAAGGACTACCTTCATCCAGGACAATTAATGATAAAGACAGACAACACCACAGTTATATGGTACATAAACAAGCAGGGGGTACACACTCCTACCCCCTTTGCAGACTAGCCATGGCATTGTGGAACATGGACTTGACCTATCAAATACAACTACAAGCTCAATTCCTGCCAGGAAAGCTGAATACTCTGGCAGACGAACTAAGCAGAAATCTCATGGACCCACACAAATGGAAACTGGAAACATGGATTTTCAACATGTTGACACGAAAATGGGGGAGTCCACACACAGATCTTTTTGCCTCACCCAGAACTATCAGTTGGACAAATTCTGCACAAGAATTCATCACAAAAAAGTCAGGAAAGTGGATGCTCTGTCAGTCTATGCCTTTCCACCTCTGCCACTGCTCTCCAAAGTTCTACTAAAAGTCAAACAGGAGAAACAAAAAAGTATTTTGATTGCTCCAGACTGGCGTCGCCAACAATAGTACCCACTCCTGCACAATGTGTCACACCTTCCACTGTGGCACCTGCCTCAGACACCTTACTTACTGTCTCAGCAGAACAACCAAATTCTGCACACTCAGCTCCAAACTTTGAATCTTGCAGTGTGGCTAATCACCTAAATTCACCCTTAGCATCCCTCAGCAAACCTGTGATGGATGTCATTTTGGAGGCAAGAAGGCCTAGTACTAGAAAATCTTATGCTGACAAATGAAAAGATGCTGTGCCTGGAATCAATCACAAGGGATAAGCACAGCAGTGCCCAATATTCCTCAGATTTTACAATACTTAACTGAGATGCTTCACCAAGGGCCTGTCCTTTTCTTCCATAAAAATCCATGCCTCAGCCATTTCAGCTTATTACAACACAGAACTTCCCCCCTTCTCTCATCCTTTGCTAAAGCAGTATCTCAGAGGGGCCAAAAACTTAAGACCACACAGGAGAACACCAACCCCTGCCTGGGACCTCAATTTTGTATTGGAAAAACTCACTCTCCCTCCTTTTGAGCCAGCTGCTACTGCAGACTTAAAATTTCTCTCCTGGAAAACGGCTTTCCTTTTAGCAGTCACTTCAGCTAGAAGGATTTCCGAATTACAGGCTCTTATGGCAGTGGAGCCTTTCATCATTTTTCATATGGACAGGGTGTCTCTCAGGACCAATCCATCCTTCATGCCTAAGGTGATATCCAGTGTGGCTCTTAATTAGACCATTCATTTGCCAACTTTCTTTCCCAATCCACAGAACAAGGGGGAGCGGATTCTGCATTCATTAGATGTACACAGACAACTTAGATTTTACTTAAACTGGACAAAGTCTCAAAGAAAATCTGAACAACTACTGGTGGCATTTGCTGCAGGGGCAGAGGGAAAGGCTATTTCAAAGCAGACTATTTCCAAATGGATAAGCCATTGTATTTGTTTCTGCTATATGCACCATGGTAAAACTATCCCCCCAGGGGATCAGATCTCATTCCACCAGGGCTGCATCTACTTCTACAGCCTTTCTCAGAGGTGTTCCTACCAGAGACATTCTAGGAGCTGCTACCTGGAGCTCAGTTTATACGTTCACCAAACATTACCATTTACCTTTCTTCTCTAAATCCAGAGATGGCTTTGCCACTGCTATCCTGCAGGGCCTTATAGCTGGTCCTAATGCTGTATAAATCCATCCTCCCAACCATAGCTTTGGGGATCTACCCAAATGTAATGACTGCAACAGTGAAACACGAAGAACATAGTACAGTTGTGTACACTTACCATAAATGAAAATGTTCGAGTGTATTTACTGTTGCAGTCCTGGTTACCCTCCCTCCAACACCCTGTTTTTCTCTTACTATACCTCTACTTTACTTTACTATGCCTAAAAGCCTTTTTGGTGTGTTTGCTTTTGTTTGGAGGTATATTTTTGTGTTTTTAATTACTTAAATATTTGGCTCCCCATTTGGGGGCAGCTGACATCTGGGGCAAACAAAACTGATGTAATGGCGTCGGCTGCATGTTTTATACCCCTGACGTCATGGAAGAAGGGACAGCAACCGACGCAGGACCCAAGACTTTGTTAATCATGCCGACTGAGGGCAACCTGCCAGCAGATTACTCAAATGTAATGACTGCAACAGTGAATACACTCGAACATCTACATTTATGGTAAGTGTACACAACTGTACTTTGTGTTTTTAGTTTCTCATCCGATGAGCTATACAGTTTCAAAGAGAAGATGAGAAGTCTTTGCGTGTTGTTTTGTAGGAGCCAAATTATAGCCATGACCTAAGCTGTTAAGTAGACAGCTTAGTGGATTAAGGGCAAAGCAAAATAACAGCGGTGACAGAGTGTCACCCTGGAATATCCCCATTTTGGGTTTTTATCCCTAGAATAATAAGCTGTCCTTTATCATGGCTTAATTGCAAAATGGTTTGCCACTGTTTCATGGTCACTGTAATGTAGTCTATCAGTGTAGGATGTATCTTATACATTTTTAAGCACTCTTTTATACATGAATGTGGGTTACTATCAAATGACTTTTTGTAGTCAAGCCATGCCATGCTTAAATTCTTCCCCTTTTTACAGTTCTCCACTATGACTTTATTTAACAACAAATGATCCTTTGTTCCTTATGACTTTCTTTTGTTCTGTTGCCAAATTTGCGTTTTCTTCGAAATGACTATAAACTCTGTCAGCATCAATTCCATTGTATAGTTTATACATCATTGGAAGGCATGTTATAGGTCTGTAATTTTTAGAGTAGCTTACAGGTTCATTCGTAGGTAGGAGCACTGTTTTTCTTGTTGTTTGCCAGGTTGGTGTCTGTTCAAGGTTTGCATATACATGATTCTTACTCATGGCTAAATCTTTGTGCAGAGATGTTAATACTTTTAACCAGAAGTTGGGTACTGCATTTGGGCCTGGAGTTTTCCAATTAGAGGCTTTTCTTAACTGTTTCAATCTCTCTGGTTGTTACTTCATCCCATTTCATATTCTGTACATTTAAACTTCTTATTCTTTCTTTTACTTCTGTCCATTTAGCATCTTTTTTATGTTCCACAGGATCTTCATATGTACTTCTCCAAAATTTATCTATTTATTCTTTTTTTGGTGGTCCTTTAATTCTTTTTACCTTATTTCACAGTTCTCTGTAAAACTTTTTTAGGAGATCAATAAATTGCTTATTTTGTACTTTTCCGTTATATTTGTCTACAGATCCTCTACGTTTTTTCGCCTGTGCTGAGATTTTTAGTTTATTATTTGCAGTAGTGCATGATAGATCCTGATCTGTTGTAATACTGTGCATTGCTTTTATCACGTCTATCTTTGAGTATTTTTGTTGATCTGCTCCCTCTTCAATACTCTTCTAATAGTGACACTTTTTGTCTTAGTTGCTTTATAGTTTTCTCTATACGATACTTCCATGATGGTAGTCGATTTCTCCCTTTTCTCTCCCTCACTATCCTGTGTTCTTGTGGGAGAACATCAGTTATTAATTTAGCTGCATAGTAATATGTCTTGTTTACTTCTGTTATATCGCATGAATGTCTATGGACAGTCCTAATTACTGTATTCATGTATTTTATCAAATGTCTGACCTTTGGCTTTTATTGACCTTCTGCTGTCTATTTCTTTCATTGATCTTAATATGTCTCTATCTATTAAGTCAAGCAACTGCTCTCTTAGCTTTGTTTCTTCTAGACTGAGGGTACATTTTTTGTTTTCCATTTCCTGCGGGCATTCTATAGAAAGTTCTATTGCATCTTCCTGTGGTACATTCTCTTCAATTTCATCCTGTGTCATCCATTGTTCCATCTTATGAGAACTCATTCCTCAACATTAACTGCGTCAGGGTTTCCACAGTTTCCTGTTCCTTCCCTTTCTGTCCAGCTTCAAGTGAACATTTATACTGGTTTTCTTTGGAAGGCGCCAAAATATCTTCTTATGGCACCTGACCAATTGCTTCCCATTCCACTGGTTTCTTATTTTGGATACCCATTGCTCTGTTCTGTTGTGGTGCTTTCTGGATTAGACTTCGTACACTGAATCCTTCACTTTGGAGGTTCTTCATGACCTCAATTTCTATTTCTTTAACTTCTCCGTTCCTGATCTCCTTTTCTACTTTTCCTGTTTGTCTTATTTTTTTGTATTGTAAAGTTTTCCATGTCTGGATTCCTTTGCCTATATTTCTCTTCAGATATCTTTGGTGCTGCTCTTTTTTGTATTGATTAGTTTTGCTTTCTCCTTTGCATAGATATTACACCATGTTAAATCTATTTTTCTTTCGCATGTCCATATTTCTTCTTCAGATGTCCCCTGATCTTCCTGTGTCTCCTTACTTTGGGGACTCATTCCATCATGCTGTGATGTAACCTGTGTTTGACCTTCTACATCAAATCCTTCACTTTGCAGGCATTCCATAACTTCAGCTTCTATTATTTTAACTTCTTTACTAATTTTCTTTTCTACATTCCCTGTTTGTGATGATATTTTTTATTGTGAAATTTTCCATATCTAGATGCCTTTGCCTGTATTTCTCTTCAAATATCTTTTGGACTGCCTTCTTTATAGGTTCATAGGTAAGTGCTAGGCTATCTGCCCATGGGCATTTATAAGCCTAGCCACAGAGTGATGGCTTTTGCCTCCCCATTAGATTAGTAACCTGGGCCTCTGTCAACAGGGCTCCTGAAGTGATCCCAGGGTAGAACTTATGATTACCCATCCACTCATCAAGATTTCTCTTGAAGAGGGTCAGAGAGGAGCTCTGTCGAATATGGATTGGGATTCTATTCAGAGTGAGGGGAGTCGCTGGGACAGGAATCTATCCCTCCAGCATGTCCTGTTTATTGTTGTACATAGGTTCAAGTCGCTAGAACGAGTGATTCTGAGGGATCTCGTTTTTTTGAGGTGAAGCATGTCCATTAGTTCAGGGTTTGACATGGCCCTATAGGTCAGGCATAGGTCACCTCTGAGCAGACGGTAAGCGACTGAGAAGAGCTGGAGCTTTTTTAGCTGTGCTTCATAGGGTAATTGTTTAAGGCCCTTAATCCTCTTAGTGAGGTACTTTTGTAGTCTTTCTAGTTGTTGCAGGTGTCTAGTGAGGTACATCCCAAATGGGGCATTGTACTCTATTATGGGCCTAATGAGTGAGGAGTAAAGGGGCACAATCACCTCCTTGGATCTGGATGAGAAACCCTTTGTGATCAGGTGTGCCATATAGAAGGATTTCCTGACCGTTTTGGCTATGTGGTTATGTTGATTAATTTGGCTTTTGCCTTTGCATAAATATTGCACCATATCAAATCTCTTTCTTTCCCACGTCCATATCCTTTTTTTATACTTTTCAAAAATATCTAGATTTTGTTGTTTACATTTTCGTACTTCTTCAGAAGCTTCTTTTTTCCAAACGGATCACATTTTCTTGATCTATATACTGTTCTTCAAAAATCTGTTGTATTAATGACCACAAATTTTTACTTGAAGTTTCTGGCGTTTTTTCTTGCGGAAGTATTTTTCTTTCCTCTAACTTGCTTCTTAATTGTTTTGTATGTCTTGTGTCTGGAAATTCTGGGCTTTTTGCATAATTGTAACTACATAATTTCTTTCTTATTCTCAGTAATCCACTCTATTGTCTTTATGACTGTTCTTTGGCCTATCAGTTTTTGTGATTTTTGTGGACTGCTACGTCCTTCTACAACGGGGGGGGGGGGGGTCATCCAGACTCCCCATGAGAAAGATACAATGGTATCTTAAGTCTCTGTGGTCTCAGCACCAGCATCTTTTGTCTTTTCAAATCCTAGGGTTTGTCAGAAGAGAAATTACTTGGTGGAGTCAGCAAATATCCTTAATCTGGGTCTGCCCTTCTTCCCTGCTCCAAAGCAGTCACTCACCACAGACATCTTGAACTTCACTTGGGCAGCAGTCTAAGGACAGAAAAAAGTGCGAAGTGTGTGGAACACTAAGGAACTGACACAGGTACATAAATATAAAAGAGATACTTGCCCAAATCAAGGCACTCAACTCTCTGAATCATCTTTGCTCTCCAGGACTACTTCATGTTTTGCAAACAGTGTCACAGTCTTGTGGTAACATCAGCAAGCAAGGAGGAGCTAGTTTGTATCCCCTTTTCAGACTAGTCATATTAGCTTAGGGTATACCTTCACAGCACAGTCTCACTCTACACACATCCTACATTCCGTCAGAACAAAACTGTGTGGCAGACAATCTGAGCAGGACAAGGGCAGACCCTCATGAATGGAAACTAGATGAGGGGTGTCACTGTTCGGGTCAGGATAAAACAGACGAACAGTTGTGGGTTCGGTTCAAACAGCTTTATTGCATACAAACACATCAGGATTGAGACTTAGTAACTTAAACTTAGATAAACTTATAAACTGACTACTATACTCATACTTGTTAATACTCTGGCTGTTCACTCAAAATGGCACTGCTGCCTATGCATGCTCTCTGTTTATACGCACGTGCCCTCACTTTGAAATGCTTCTTAAAGACACCAACACACACACACTCTTATACGTCCTCCCTTTGTGAGAAATAAGTCATGCAGAGTAATAATGACAATAATCATTGGCATGCAATTGTACAGAAATAATCCTTTGACATGCAGTTATACAGAACTAATTACAAGTGAAACAATCATGTCCAGTTTGCTGTGTAGTTTACACTAGGTCTGGTATTATGACCTGATCGCGTGACATAAAAATTAGGACTGGGTTTAGCAACAGGAACTATCTTTAATGAATGTTCAACTTTAGGGACACTTGGGACATCATCAGGAATGGGAGTAGATACAGAGATATGTCCTTCAACAGGAACATCATCTGGATTGCTCTGAGATCTAGAGTCTGTATCACAGGTACGACACTGCGATATTGAGTCAAACTCCGGAAGAAGATGCCTGTGATTTCTTCTGTATTCCATACCCTCATACCTCCCAAGCATACTGAATAACTCTGTTTTTACCGAGTTTTGGGGTCCAAATAATGCCACGATTCCAGAGTGACACCCCTTAATTTTCCAGCTTTTCTATTTTAATTTTTTCCCGGCTTTTTGACCTGACGTCATCATGTGCGCGATGATGTCAGCTCCATGAAACGACTGTCAGCCTGTCGGAACTGAGCTCAAGGGCTCACATGCATGCATTTTGGCTGCTCCAGCCAAGCCAAGCCACGAGGGAATGGAATAATGGTGTTTCCTTAGCTGTTAATGGGTAGCTGCAAGTAGGAATGGTGGTTCTGTGAATGGAAACAAGCTGCAAGGCTGTTAACTGGACTGCAGAGGTATTTATTATGCTGATGTTCGGTTTTAGATTTTATGATGATAAGGGTTTAGTTTTTATGATGATGATGTGTGTGTGTTTATATAAGTTTAAAATGCCCCAGGTGAATGTACCTGGTGACCAAAGGTACTCAGGCTCAAATCTTGTACCTTGGGTACAGGTAACAAGAGCCTAAAGTCCCTACCCACCACCACTTCTGAAAACTTTCCAGATTTATGCCTCATATTTTTTTTTGTTCCTCATAAAATCTGTGGTTTTCTTTTTCTTGATTTTTGTGGCAAATCCGTGAAGGATTGAATTCACTAAATAATGACAGGCATTTGAATTTCAGACTTCATATTCTTCAGAAAATAAATGGTAACACAAAATGTTTTATTCTAGCAATTTTCTAAGTTTATAAGATCAGCATTTGAAATTTGTCCCTATTTTTGGGGTTGTATTCCCCCATTATTGGCTTTGTCCAGGTTTTGTATGCTAAGAGGTTGAGAGCTATGGTGAGAAGTGAGAACTGAATTCACTAAATGATAGCCATTTAAGTTTCAGTCGTCCTGTCTTTCAGGAAAATGCTGATTTGGCATAGTGGTATGTTGCTCTGACTGTAGTGCACAGGGTCCTGGGTTCAAGACTTGGCAGTGAAACGCATGGTGGTAACACAACATTTTATTCTAGCAACTTTCCAAAATTATGCAAGCAATGTTTAAAATGTGTCCTTGGTTTTTGGGCTTTTGTCCCCCTCCCCCCCCCAGTAAATGTTGACTTTTTCCAGATTTCTTATGCTGCAAAGTTGAGAGATACAGTTGAGTGTCGAGTGGATTTTACAAGGAGCTCAGAGCTTCGGGGGAAGATTTTAGTGTTACTTATGCTGAGTCTGCTTGCATTGTTAATAGCATAACAGGTTAAATACTTGCTTTTGATGGCAGAAGGCGTGGGTTCTACTCCTACAGTATGTAGATGCATTGCTGATACTGTACTGTGTTGTTGTACTTTTAAAGGGGGTGAGTGTAACAAGTAAAGGGTATAGCTACAGATACAACAGAAGTTAGAAAATGTCATGCACAAGGGCATTTGTGCCTCAGTGGAAAGAGCAACAAATATCATTAACCCAAATTCAGGAACAGAAAATCAGAATTATTGTGTTCTGTGCAGCATTATAAGAAAAATATACAATGTGAAGTTGTTCAATCTCACCGTTAATTCTTTACTGATAGGTTCGGAGCCGATTGCTTGGCTCCGATATGGCCAATTGCAAAGCTCGAGGTCTTCAAATAGCTCGAGGCCAAGTCCCTATCCTATGATGCATCTGGAATTACCTTAGATCTAGTTTGCCACTGCAGTAGATCAGAGGTTCTGCATTCATTCGGGCCAGTAAACTGTTTTTTCTACTTCTTTATTCTGATATTTAGATAGTTGGTATACTTAGTTTTACAAAGCTCTTACAGTTTTATAGTGTGTATTTCTACATTTTAGTCCCTTTCCTTAGTGTGTTTATATAGTCTTCTACTGACCTCTTGTTTTAGGCCTAGTTTAAAAGTTTTTGCTTGTTATTAGAGTGTGCTTAATCAGTGACTTTTGTCACATTTTTTGATATAAAAATTATTTAGTGTGTAGAGTTTTTTCTCTTTAGTGTGCTTAGCCTTCAGTTGTTTTAGGAAAGGCTTAAAGTTATAATTACTGTTACAGTTTTTTGTATTAACAGTAATTTGTCTGCCTTGGATTTTCATAGGATATTTAGACAGTGTGTTTTCTTAGCAGCTATCTTTCCCTTTTTGCATAGTCTGCTTATATTGGATTTAGACAGTTGTGGTGACAGTAAAGGCTTTTACTTTCACATATATATTGATTGCATTTTTGCTGTGTGTGTGACTTAGCCTGATTATTTTAAGGCTTCTTGTAGTTAGTTACTGCTAAACTTGTATTGTTTGACAGTAATTTTTCTCAAATGGCTGACCAACACAAGCACCCCAAGTCTGGGTTTAAAAAGTGCCCAAAGTGTGGCCAAAAGATGTTGGTAACAGACAGCGACGTTAATTGTGTATACTGTCATGGAGCTCTATATTTACAAGACAGCTGTGCTATATGCCATTCCTTTTCCTCTAGGATCTTACAGGAAAGGAAGAGAAAATTGATTGACAGAGGGTTGTTGAAACTGTCGTTTCAGGAAGCTTTGAGTGACCAAGATGGATCCAGCAAGTCCTCTCTTCCAAGACTTCAGACGTGAAGAAATCTAAAAGGTCTTCGACTTCGGCTCCATTGCCATCGGAGCCGACAGTCTTTACTTTTCTGAGCCGGTCCCCAGTCTTGGAACCAGTGTCCGAAGCGCCCAAGAGTCGATTACTTCGGTCGGTACCACCTTTGGTGTACTCCTCTTGATCCTCTATCAGCCTGTCAGATCTGGATGTGGATTGTGTGGTGCAGAAGCTGTTATTGGCACCGGCCATGGCTAAAATGTTATTGGCTTTGACCCAAATGGCTTTGGAGCTGAAGACCCTTGCCAGCTCAAACTATTCCTCCTCTGAGCCATGCTGGTCCTTCGGAGCTGGAGGAGTCGGACCTGGTGTTTGTGGAACCTTCTGAACCGACGCGTGCTCCAGTGTCTTCGGCTCCGTGCACTTTGATGTCCTCGGTGCTGATCGAGGACTCTAGGAGCCGACACTCTGTTTGGGTCCGGGGAGGACAGTCGGACCGACTTGTCAGTTCCAATTCTGCCTCTCGAGGCCTTGGCTCGGATGTGCTCGGCTCTTACCTCAGGCTCAGAGCCCACTGTCCCAGTGCTGGGGGTGTCGATGGTTTCTTCGAATCCGTCGGCTCCCTTGCATCGGAGCAGAGGTGCTTTAGATGCCATGAGGAGAATCATGTCTCCTAAGACATCCTTGACCTCAGGTCTGCCTTTCTCCTCCCCTAAAGTGCTTGTGTCTGCTTCTGCATCACACATCCTGACCAAACATAGACCCAGAGCCTTAGGAAGCCCCATTGTGTGGACCCTGCTCTTCAGAGACCTCACTAGAAGCTCCCACTGGTGAGGTTCCCAGGAAGAGATTGTGTAAGAGGAAACATCTAGACTGCCCACAGGAATCTCTAGCATCAGATACTGACTTAGATGAGTCAGAAGTGTCCCCACAGTCCCCCTCTGAGGATATCTCATTCGATGAAATACTTGAAATCCTTAGGCAGAGGAGTGACTTGCAGTCCAAAAGCCCTACTGAGGATGAGTCAGTTCTCCTAAAGGCTTTCGGGTCTCAGCCTTCCACCTCTTGGGTGTCTCCTCCCTTCAATGAGCTGATGTAGCTGGTCTCACGAAGGGCGTGGGAGTCTCTGGATACTATGGAGCCTGTCCCTAGGAGGCCTGATAAATTAATTTCTGCCCCCCTTGACAAAACATTTTTAACAAAAGGTGTTCCTGTTGATGCCATGGTGGTGGCGGCAGCCACCAAAAACTAAATGTCTGAGACTTCCTCGTCTATCCATCCTCCTAACAGAGACTCCAGGATTATGGATATATATGGGAAGCACATGTTTAGTTCAGCGAATTTTGCTCTTCATTCGCTCAACTATTTGACCCATTTTAGCAGGTTACAAAGAGATCTCCTTAAGGAGCTTGGAGATACTCTTCAGGGTACAGTAGCTGCAGGAGCATGCATGCATCCATGCGCCTCATCTCTTATGCAGCTGATAGAATGAGTAGGGCAGCGGGTATAGGAGTTGCTGTTAGGAGACATTCCTGGATGTGCTTGTGTTCCTTCGCGGAGCCCTTCAAGTCATCCTTTGTGAACACACCCTTTGATGGCTCGTCCCTTTTTGGGCCTAAAGTGAAGGAAACCTAAACCAGGTGTGAACAGGATGGAAAGATTCTGTCTGCCGTCGGGGTCCGATGTTTTCCATGTTTCACTGTTGCAGTCATTACATTTGGGTTATCTGCTTGCAGGTAGCCCTCACCCGGCCTGATTATCAAAGTCTTGGGTCCTGCGTCGGTTGTTGTCTCTTCTTCCATGACGTCAGGTAGTCCGGGGTATAAAGCATGCAGCCGATGCCATTACATCAGTCTTTCTTGCCGTGCGGTGCCCAAAGCAGAAGCAGTTCGCAAGTGCCGGTTGGCCGACTCCTGAAATTTTTGTTTTCGAGTTTCAGAACCGAAGTCTTCTAAAAAGCTAAGTACCCCGTTGGGGATCCTTTTTCTTGCTCTAAACTGATGTCAGTAAAAGTTAAAAATCGTATTTCTTGTGGAAAGCAAATACCTCATAAAGATTTTCATTCGTGCTGCATTCCTTACTTAGGCCCAGACCATGACATACATCGCTGTTGGTTTTGTGCCTTATACAGTTCTCATACTATTCGTTGTCTGTTCATTTTTGCATCCAACTATTTTGGTACGTGGTTCAGTTATCCAGAAATGGCTTCGGTAAGCCATCCAACTACCGACATTCCGAAAAAACATAAAGATAAAGACAGAGACAGACCGTATAGGTCCAAAGCTGCCGACGACGCTTCCGTTAAGCTAGTCGCCAGTTCGCCAGTACTCAGTGAGGTGCTTTTGCAGCCCCTGATACCTGCTACTTCAGATTTGCAGGCCTCTACTGAGTCACATTCAGAGTCCGGTATGCCACGAGATGCTTTTTCGACTATGGAACCTGCGGATGTCTCTACCTTGGATGGGTCCGGAGCCGCTGTGCAGGCACCGGCTTCTCAGGGTGCATTCAGGCCTACTGACTTGCATATCAAACAGAAGCCATCTTCTTCTTCAAGGCCTAAGACTCGATCCACGCCTAGAAAACCAACGTCCAGACCACATGGTCAGGCCCATATGCCTAAAAAACAAATGATAAGAAGGGCTGAAGACCTTATTACTCTAATTAGGGGAAGCCACCCTTCTCCTCCTAAGAGACCTAGAACCGATTTTCCTTCTGATACTTCTGAAATTTCTGTTTCTTCTGATGACCAGGATTTGCCCTTATCTACCTGTGAGGATTCTGATGCAGAGGACTCCATTCCCTCTGCTGCCCCTCCAGAAGATTTCTCTTTTGGTGAAACTTTGCACACTCTTAGGGAGTCTTTCCGCTGGGAAAGCCAGGATTACTCTGACTCCAAATAGAGGCTTAGGGAATTCTTACTCCTGCCTCAACACAGGCCTTTAGCTATACCCCCTTTACTGGACATTGTAGATGATGCCTTCTTGGAATCTAGCCTGGCCCCAGACACCTTACCTCTGGCTCCCAGGAAACCTGACGGGTATTACAGAGTACCTGATTCTCACAAGTTCCTCTTTAAGAATCCTACTGCGGACCCAGAGACCATTTCACAGGGACCCAAAGGCATTAAGGCTACTACTGCCAAAAATCCTACCCCCTCTGATAGAGATTCCAGGGCCCTGGACAGATGGGGTAAGAAGGTATAAACTTCTGCTACTTTGGCCATTAGGGCCTTAAACTGCCAGTTTCATATGTTAAAGTACCAGCAGCATCTTATTGGATTACTTAAACAGAAATTGATGTTGATTCCTGACTGTGCTGAAAATAAAGAATTACAGGATTTAATGCATTCTGCTGGACAAGTTAGTAAACATACTTTGCAATGTGGTTTTGACTCCTTAGAGGCATCTTGTAGGGCTGCTGTTACTGGGTCTGTTCTTAGAAGGCATGCTTGGCTTAAGGAGCAAACTCTGCCAGATCATGTTAAAGCCAAATTACTGGATGCGCCCTTAAACCAAGACCACCTGATTGGCAACAAAGCAGAAGAAGTTCTTAAAAAGATGGAGGAAAAAGCTAAATTTATGCAAACTGTTAAAGATTTCCTGCAAGTATAGCCTGCCATATTTAGTAGGCATTGGCCTTCTAAGAATTGATCCTTTCCTGTTTCTTCCAGGCCTTCTCAGTCCAAATCCAGGAACAGCAGACCACCTAGGCCACAGTCTCAAGGTACTCACAGGCCTAAGCAGTGGGGGCTCCCCCTTCCAAAGCTGGAAGTTGTAAGACACCCCCATGGTAAACTGTCACAATGACTTAACCTTAAACCTTCCAAGCCTGCTCAACTGACCGCGCCTTTAGGGGAAAGATCGCCCTGCATGCAAAAAACTGGGAACTCATTACCCAAGACAAATGGGTTTTAAATATTGATGTTATGTAGTCCTATCTCGTCATAATTCTTGCTGGATGGGTTAGGAGCCGATATTCGGCTCCAACTCGGCCTATACTAAAGCTCAAGAGCATTATACTGGCTCGAGGCTAGTCCCTATCCCATGGTGCCTCACTGCAATTCCCCAGATCTCGTTTGCCACGAAAGCTTCGTGGTTGTGTTTTACTGGCTCGTTTTTACTTATTTAGTCCTTTTTCTGTCCTCTCTCTCTCTCTCTCTCTATATATATATATATATATATATATATATATGTATATATGTGTGTATGTTAATAGTTTCTTCTGTATTGTGCATCTGTTTTTTGAAAGTTTTCAACTCCTATTCCCCACTTAGGACTGTATGGCCATTTAAATTAGAGGGCCGTAGTGCCTCTGTGTGTGTGTGTGTGTGTGTGTGTGTGTGTGTGTGTGTGTGTGTGTGTGTGTGTGTGTGTGTGTGAATGTTATAAAAAAAAAAAAAAAAAAAACTTTCTTCTTCCTTACACTTTTATTTTTTTAGTCTTTAACTATGTCTAAAGATAAGGATCACAAGGATCATCGCTCTTCGGGCTTCAAAAAATGCGACAGGTGTGCACAGAAAATGTCTCTTACAGACAGCCACACCAGTTACATATACTGTCTGGGCAAAGCCCATTTACAGGAACCTTGCACCTTCTGTCACGCTTTTAGTACAAGAGTGTTAAACGAAAGGAAAAGAAAGCTTATTGACAGGGGTCTCATGACCAGTTCCTTCCAGGAACGGCTGAAACTTGGTCAGGCAGCTCCAAAATAAATCATTGGCCCCGACTTTGGAGCCGACCAAAAAGTCTGAAGTGTCGGAACCAAGGAGTTCCAGTTCCGACTCTGCTTCATCTTTGGTGCGGTCTATTCCATCGATTCCGAGACAGTCTTCGGTACCAAAGGTTTTGCCTGGCATTGAGATTGTATATCCTATTTCAAGATCTCCTATTTTGGAGAGAAGGAGCTCTCCTTCAGTCTTCACCAGATCCACCAGGACCCTATCAGATGAGGACATTGAGAGGGTGATGAAGAGGTTGCTTTCGGATCCAGCTCTGGCTAGAAAATTGACCCCTCCAGTCCCAAAGGTCTCGGAGCCGTCCCCTGTACCGATCACTGTTCCTCTTCTGACTGCTTCGCTCTCGGAGCCTATTAAGTCAGGTTCCTCTGTTTTCAACCCTTCAGCTCCAGGGATTCAGCCCGTTTCCTCTGAGCCAATTAATCTATCCTCAATGGCTCAGTCTGGAGCCGAGGGTTCTGGGAGCCGGCGCTCTCGTGTCAATTCCTAGTGGGACAGTCACCCTGGATTCTCTTCGGAATTGACACTTCCTCTCGGAGCCTTGGCTCGACTCAGCTTTGCTCCCACTTCTGCTTCTGAGCCGTTCCCTCTTGCTAGGAGTCGTCCATTTGCCCCCTCGGAGCGGAGGTCTTCTTTGGAGTGGGGGGTGAGGCTTTCGAAGCTATAGAGAAGACTTTATCCTTTGCCAAAGCCATTCCTTTGGAATCTGTGTCCCACCAGCAGCAGGCAGCAACCTCTTCCCCCCTGCCACCCCCACAGTGTAGGGAACCAGAGGCCCAAGTAGCCCCCATTGGAGGCGTCCCCTCTTCTGAGACCTCCCCAGATTATCCCACTAGAGAGCTCCCTCGGAAGAGGTTATGTAAGAGGAAACATGTCGACTCCCCTGAATCTGTCACATCAGACACTGATTTAGAGGAATCAGAAGGGTCCCCCAGATCTCCCTCTGAGGATGTCTCCTTCTCTGACATCCTAGAAATCCTTAGACAGAGGGGTGATTGGAAGACCTCTAACCCTACTGAGGATGAATCAGTGTATCTTGAGGCCATTGACTCCCGACCTTCCACCTCTTGGGTGACACCACCTTATGACCAACTTTTGGGGGTCATTTCGCGGAAAGCATGGACCTCTCCAGATTCAGTGGAAGCCGTCCCGAGGAGGCCAAACAAATTTATGACCGCACCTGAGGACAAGTCTTTCCTTAGCAAGGGAGTTCCAGTTGATGCTATGGTGGTAGCAGTGGCCACCAAGAAGGAATTATCTGAGACGTCTTCTAATATCCATCCTCCTAACAGGAGTCCAGCACGATGGATAGGTACGGGAAGCATACTTTTTCTTCAGCGGCATTTACACTAAGATCGCTGAATTACCTGACTCATTTCACTCATCTTCAGAGGGATCTCCTGAAAGAGTTAGTAGATACCCTCCAGGGTTCAGTAGCTTCGGGTTCCATGGACAAGGTTTCTGCGCACCTGTCCACCCTTCCTTCCATAGCTAACTCCTCCATGAAGCTGATCTCATATGTGGCAGATGGAGCGAGCAGGGCATCCGCAGCAGGAATAGCTCTCAGGAGACATTCGTGGATGCGTCTTTGAAATTTTATGGAATCCTTCAAGTCTTTCTTCCTAACGTTTCCTTTGATGGTTCATCTCTTTTTGGACCCCAAGTGAAAGAGACTTTGACTAGGTGTGAGCAGGATGGACAAACCTTATCTGCCGTTGGAGTCCGTTTCTCTCTCCTGTCCAGACCCCATCTCAAGGGTAATACAGGAGGTAAAATATGGTTCCACAAATCCCAGAAAGGTTTTCCTCAGGCACAAGGTCAACCCTCCCCCAGGGGCAGAGGGGGAGGATATAATGGAAGATGCTGCCCTCGTGGCAGAGGAGGTCCGCAACATCAGGGAGACAGAGAAACTTTCGCTGATAGCCCCTTCCATCGACCCTGAGGGGTTGCCCGACTGTACATCTTTGGAGGCAGTCGGGGGGCGTATATCGTTGTACCCAAGCACCTGGCTAACTATCACTCAAGGTTGTTGGGTACACACAGTAATATCCAGAGGTTACCTGATTCCCTTTATTTCCGAAAACCCAACAAACCGGTCTCTTCTAGACTTACCACCCATCCAACTAGACCATGCAACATCAGTGGTCATCTCGTTGCTACAAAAAGAGTCTTCCAAGAAGTCCCCGCAGAGCAAATAGGATCCGGAACTTACTCTCAATTCTTTTTAGTTCAAAAAAAGACAGGAGACTGGAAATCAATTCTAGATCTCAGCAGGCTCAACAAGCATGTAAGAAAATCAAAGTTCCGAATGGTCACTCTGCAGTCGATATTTCCCTTTATCGGGAAAGACAACTGAATGTGCTCAATCGATCTCCAGGATGCGTACTACCACATCAAAATGGACAGGTGCTCCAGGAGACACTTGCGCTTCTGGCTGGGAGCCAGCCATTTTTAGTTCTGAACACTGCCCTTTGGCCTCACTACAGCCCCCAGAGTGTTTACCAAATGCATGGCAGTGGTAACGGCTCACCTGAGACGTCAAGGATTCCAGGTGTTTCCATACCTAGGCGACTGGCTCCTCACTGCTGCCACCAAGTATCAACTCATAAGGACCAGGGATGAGATGCTATCCTTGTGCGCCAGCCTAGGCATCACTGTCAACTTGCAAAAGTCAGTTTTATCTCCCTCGCAGCATATTGTATATCTAGGCTCAGAAATGGACACAACCACCATGTCAACACAGGAAAGAGTGGAATCTCTATGCAGTCAGATCAGATCCTTATTAAACAAACAGAGTTCAGGCCAGAGTAGTCCTTCAAGTCCTAGGGATTATGGCTTCCGCCATCTTATTAGTTCTTCTTGCTCACCTACATATGAGGATTCTCCAATGGATGCTGTTTGCACAATGGTCGATGCAAGACTTTCCATTATCTCACCAGATATTAATAACAAACGCATGCAAAAAGGATCTGACATGGTGGTTACACACTAAACAACTTGTCATAGGTCGTCCACTTGTTCCTCCCCAAGAGAAAGCAGTTTTGACCACGGATGCTTCCCAGATTGGGTGGTGGGGCATTATCTGGGAAAGACAGTCCAAGGTACTTGGCAAAACCATGAGAACCACTTGCACATCAATGTTTTGGAGATGAGAGCAGTGCTATATGCGTTGCAAGCATTTCACAGCTCCCTTCCCACTGGAACGATTGCGATTCAGTCAGACAACATGTCTGTCATGTGGTACATAAACAAACAAGGGGGAACCAAGTCTTACCCACTTTGCAGAGAGGACTTAAGAGTTTGGAAATGGGTGATGGATACTCAACGCTTCCTGATAGCAACGCATATCCCGTAATAGCGGACAAACTCAGCCAAGCAATTCTGATGCCTCATGAGTGGTCCCTGAATCCAATGGTTGCGAAAACGATCTTTCACAAATGGCAGCCTTGCTGCAATCTATTTGCCACTCACCTGAATACCAAATGCAGCAGCTACTTTGCCCTCATTCTCCATCCGGGGATGTCACCCAGGGATGTTCTAGTTCACGATTGGCCCCCAGGACTTCTGTATGCCTTTCCTCCCTTTCCACTCATACCCAAAGTAATACAGAAAGTAAGACAGTTGAGGAGTTCCTTGATCTTCATTGCTGCTTACTGGCCTCGACAAATTTAGTTTCTTTTCCTATGGCCCTACCTTTTGGAGGAACCATGGATTCTGAATCCATCACCAGATCTCCTGATTCATCAATACGGACAGTTCCACCCCTCCATCCACACCCTCAAATTGACAGCATGGCTGTTCCAGTTCCACATACAGCCAGGTGCATTCCCTTATCCCCAATGGTCAAACACATCCTAATTTCACCCTATAAACCTTCCATTCAGAAACTATATTCTAGCAAATGGACAAGGTTTTCCCTTTGGGCTATGAACCGGGGCTTAGATCCATATACGGCTCCTTTAGAATCCATTTTATCCTTCCTAACAACAATTTTTCATGATGGAGCAGCAGCCGCTACAGTTAGAGTTCAATTAGCTGCCATTTCCAATTTCCATTTTGGTTTCATGGGAAAATCCATTCATGCAACACTCCCTCTGTAAAACCTTCTTAAAAGGAATTTGTCTTCTTAGGCCCCCAATAAAACAACCTTTAGAACCCTGGGACTTAAATTTAGTCCTCTCATCTTTGATGTCTGCACCCTTTGAACCATCCTCGTCGTCAGACTTAAAATTGTTATCATGGAAAACGCTGATGTCCTTCATGGATGCATCTGCAGTCATAACAACTGGGTTGTCCTGTCGTCAGGCAGCCCTTCAGTCGGCCGGATTCCAAAGTCCGGGTCCGGCTTCGGCTGATGTCGCACTTCTCCCGACGTCATCTCTGTTGGTCTTCGGGTATAAAAGCATCAGCCGACGCCATTTTCTTCAGTCTTTCTTGCCGCGTGGCGCCCGAAGCAGAAGCTGTTCGCAAGTGCCGGTCGGTCGGATCCAGAGATTACTTCTACCGATAATTGTTTAACCTGTGGGAAACAAATACCTCATAAAGATTTCCACTCTTACTGCCTGCCTTGCTTAGGCCCAGCCCACGACGTAGCAGCCTGTTCGTCCTGTGCTTCTTTCAACCGACGAACGCTTAGACGTCGGTCGGAGTTTGCAGAACAGTTTTTTCGGTTCTGATTTTGCGTACATTATGCCGTCGGATCCTCCGACTACGCATTCTGCCAAAAAACGCAAAGAAAAAGACCGATACTCGCGGTCCGCGGTTTCGGCCGAAACCATGGTTAAGCAAATCGCGAGTGTCTCGGTTTCGGCCGAAACCGAGAAAACTGATCAAAATACAGCTGAATCTACCTCTACAACTGAGGTCCCTGCTAACACTCTTGAATCGGCCTCAGAAATTTTACCCACTACGGTGCTTACCACTGACTTATCAGACACCATTCCCTTGGATGTCTCTACCCCAGCACGTGGTGCTGCTAGGCCTCCAGCAGCCATGTCCATTAAGGCGTTCGCCAGGGCTAAAGCAGCCAAGACTACTAAAACAGTGCCTGTTAAACCCCCTCAACCAGGCCCTCTTCCAGTTCTCAAATGCTTACTTTGGCAGAAGATTTAATTTCATTAATTAGAGGATCTCAATCTCACCCAGACAGGGCCTCTCAGCCCCAGAGAAGAGACCTAGGGCAGAGCCCCATGAGCCAGTGTCCTCTGATGATTCTGCTGATGAATCAGACATAACTGACCAGCCAGAGGCTCCTTTCTCCAATTTTGAAGATTCTGATGCTGAAGAATCCATTCCAGCTGCTTCCCCACCAGAAGAATTCTCCTTTGGGGAAACCTTGCATGCCATGCGAGAACAGTTCCAATGGCAGCAACAGGATTTTTCAGACTCCAGGAAAAGACTTAGGACCTTTTGCACCTTCCACAGCACAGGCCCTTAGCTATACCTCCTGTTCTCTCTGTGGTGGATGATGCATTCAATGATGTCTGCTCCGCTCCAGATTCTTTACCCCAGCCCCTGCCAAACCAGACAGATTTTACAGGGTGCCAGATACTCATCACCACCTTTACAAGGCCCCTCTTGCAGACCCGAAACTATTTCCCAGGGTCCCAAGGCAGTAGTCAGCGACCATAGCTAAAAACCCTGTTCCTTCTGAAAGGGAAGCAAGGTCATTAGACAGATGGGGTAAAAGGTTTACACTTCAGCCACTCTCTCAGCTAGAGCTTTAAACTGTCAGTTTCACATGATACAATACCAAGAGTTTATGCTTGATCAGTTAACTAAAAAGCTAACCACTGATGAATCTCTTGATAAGAAATATGTATTAGAAATGGTAAATAACATACAGCAAGTTAGTAACCACTCTTTAAAATGTGGCTATGATGCACTGGAGGCTTCATTTAGATCAGCCATGACTGGCACTGTAATTAGAAGGCATGCATGGCTAAAGGAGCAAGCTTTACCGGATCATGTTAAATCTAAATTGCTAGATGCTCCTATGGATAAAACAAGTTTGTTTGGTACACCTGCCCAGCAGGTTATGAAGAAAATGGAAGAAAAGGCAAAATCAGTCCAGACAGTTAAAGATTTCTTGCAGGTTCAACCCCAAGGTTTAGCAGGAACTGGCCTGCCAAAATTGGTCCTTTCCTGACCCCACAAGACCTCAAAGGGGCAGGAATAGACGTTCCAGAGGCAGAAACCAATCCAGAAGAGGTGCCTACAGAGGACGACAGTGGCAAGGTAACAACAGAGGCACAGACTCAACACCTGCCACTACATCAACACAGCCACAGTGACTTAATCCTAACACCGCCTACCAGGGAACAAATAGCAGCTCCTCTAGGCGGAAAGCTAACCTTATTTTCAAAAACTGGCACCACATAACAAAGGACAAGTGGATTTTACGAACCATAGATCAAGGTTACGGTTCCACTTCCACACTTTACCAGACAAAAGAGGAATGCCAAATCTACCTCCAAATCAAAAGACAGAGGCTCTACAACAGATAATGGAGTTAGCAAACATGAGAGCTGTGGAGAAAGTGCCAACAGCAGAGCAAGGAAAGGGGTTCTACTCCAGACTATTCCTAGTTCCAAGAAAGGAAAAAAAGTTGGAGACCAATTCTAGACCTGTCCACCCTGAATACTTACATCATTGTCCCAAAATTCAAAATGCTGACCCTACAGCAACCTCTTCCCATGCTGGGCAAGGAGTGTTGGCTGGTAACTCTAGATCTCAAGGAGGCATACCTGCACGTCCCCATTCGACCAATCTGCAGAAGATACCTCAGATTTCTTGCAGGATCAGAGCACTATCAATTCTCAGCATTGCCCTTTGACTTACCTACTGCGCCCAGAGTATTCACAAAATGCCTGGCATCAGTAATCGCCCATTGCAGACTACAGGGAATTCAAATTTATCCATACCTGGACGACTGCCTGATACAAGGAGACAACAAAAGCAAGCTGACAACAGATTTACAAAGGGTCATTTACTTGCTTCAAGCACTGGGATACACAGTCAATTTACAAAAGTCAAGACTGATACCATCCCAGACAAGGACTTTCCTGGGAGCGGAATTGGACACAGTAAGACAAATGGCATTCCTAACTACAGAAAAACAAAAAGAACTCCCTCTTTACTTTTTGGCACTAACAAAACTGAACAAGTTAACAGCAAGAAAAAGGTACTGAAGGCCTTGGGTTTCATGGCATCATGCATAATCTTGGTTCCATTTGCCAGACTACATATGAGAAAACTACAGTGGTACCTAAAGAATTTATGGTCCCAACACAGACACAGCCTAGAAACGGAAATCCCACTAATACCATGCTTAAAACAGGAGTTCCTATGGTGGGCTCAGGCATGCCAGTCAAACCCAGGCCTGCCCTTTCGCAAGGGTCAAGCAAGCCAGACCATCACAACAGATGCTTCAGACCTAGGATGGGGGGCGCATATGCTGGACAAATGCGCACAAGGATTGTGGACACAGGACCAACTTCACCTGCACATCAACCTAAAGAAATGCTGGCAGTAAAACTGGCAATCCAAAGTTCAGACCATTTCTCAAGGAGGACCACTTGATGATAAGGACAGACAACACCACAGTCATGTGGTACATCAACAAACGGGGAGGCACTCATTCTTACCCCTATGCAGAATGACTTTGGAGCTGTGGACCCTGGCACTCAGCTACAACATCTAGTTACAGGCAATATTTGTGCCAGGAAAAGAAAACTCTAGCAGATATGTTAAGCAGGACCACATCGGATGCCCACGAATGGCAGCTGCACCCGGATATCTTCAAGACCATCTCGAAGAAATGGGGAATGCCTCAGATAGATCTATTCGCATCACCTTTCAATCACCAGCTCAAAAAATTCTGCACAAGGACATTCCACTCACTAGCATGGAAAGTGGACTCGCTCTCCTTCAGCTGGAAAGGCCTAACAGCATATGCATTCCCACCTCTTCCCTTGATACACAAAGTACTACTAAAAATCAAGGAGGAACGTCCAAGGATAATCCTGATAGCTCCAAACTGGCCAAGACAGCATTGGTACCCACTGCTGAGGAGCATGTCTCGAACAATATGTGGCCAATACCCCTGATGCCTTTGATGCTAACTCAAAACAACTTCAGCACCATGCATCCAAACCTAAAAACGCTGCAACTGACTGCATGGAACATCACATAGCAGCTGCTAATACAGAACTTTCACAAAGAGTTAAAGACATTATTCTTGAAGCACGCAGGCCTTCAACTAGAAGGAATTATGCTGGGAAATGGAAAAGGTGTGTCATTTGGAGTTCTGAAAGAGGAAAAGATGTATCAAACATAGATATGCCTAACATTCTGGAGTATCTGGCCGAACTACTTCATTCAGGCCTGTCCTACTCCTCCATCAAGATTCATGCATCAGCTATTTCAGCAGAATACAGCTTTGATCCACCTGTTTTTCACACCCTTTGCTCAGGCAGTTCCTCAGAGGAATCAAGAATGTAAAACCTCCAAGGAAACCACCATTGCCAGCTTGGGACTTGAACTTTGTGCTAGAAAAATTGACACTATCACCTTTTGAACCAGCAGCAACAGCAGACCTACAACACCTGTCATGGAAAACTGCTTTCCTACTGGCAATTACTTCAACAAGGAGGGTTTCAGAACTACAGGCCTTAATGGCAGTGCAACCCCTTCTAATCTTCCACCAAGATAGAGTGTCCATGAGGACTAATCC
The DNA here is from genome assembly GCF_019279795.1 of Protopterus annectens. NCBI lineage: Eukaryota > Metazoa > Chordata > Ceratodontiformes > Protopteridae > Protopterus > Protopterus annectens. The sequence goes on along the minus strand of NC_056745.1, from coordinate 301,927,857 downwards.
TACATTTATGCCTAAGGTGGTATCCAGAGTGTCTTTAAACCAAGCAATCCACCTACCTACTTTCTTTCCCAACCCACAAAACAGAGGGCAAAGAATACTGCATACCTTGGATGTACATAGACAGCTACGCTAATACTTGGACAGAACAAAAATAGCAGAAAGACTGACCAACTTTTCGTAGCCTATGCAACAGGAAGGGAAGGAAAAGCTATTTCAAACAGACAATCTCCAAATGGATAGGAAATTGCATACGATTCTGTTACTCCTTCCATGGAAAACCAATTCCACAGAACATAAGACCTCATTCTACAAGGGCAACAGCCACTACCACAGCCTTCTTACGAGGAGTGGCTACCAAAGACATTATTGAGGCGGCTACTTGGACCTCCGTGCATACATTTGCCAAGCATTATAATTTACCTCTATATTCCAGATCCCGAGCAGGGTTTGCCACTGCTGTTCTGCAAGGGATCCTAAACACACCATAATCTACTTTTATCCTCCTCCCCTAGTTGGCTATGGTATTCTACCCAGTTGTTATGACTGCAGATGCATCCATGAAGGACATAGTACAGTTTTGTACCTACCATAAATGTAGATGTCCGAATTGGATAGCATCTGCAGTCAGGATTACCCTCCCTCCTTCTCCTCTGTGGTACTCCTAGGGTGTTTACCCTTCTAATAGCTAGCTAGTGGGGGGATTTCTTTCATGGTGTATTTGTTTGTATTTAGGTACATACATGCTTATTTTTGTGTTTACCTCTATCTTTTGGAAACATTGGCATCTATCCAAGATTTTTAGCCTTCTATAGGGCTTCTGGCATCTGGGGCAAGAAACACTGAAGAAAATGGCGTCGGCTGATGCTTTTATACCCGAAGACCAACAGAGATGACGTCGGGAGAAGTGCGACATCAGCCGAAGCCGGACCCGGACTTTGGAATCCGGCCGACTGAAGGGCTGCCTGACGACAGGACAACCCAGTTGTTATGACTGCAGATGCTATCCAATTCGGACATCTACATTTATGGTAGGTACAAAACTGTACTTTCTTGATAGCTATAACATCGGCTAGGAGAGTCTCGGAACTTCAAGCTCTAACTATTCGATCTTCTTACATTATGTTTCACAAGGATAGCCTCTCTCTTAGGACAAGCCCTTCCTTTCTCCCTAAGGTATGCTCAGAAAACAACCTGAATACTACCATTGAGCTACCTGTGTTTTTTCCAAATCACTCTAATAAATCTGAGTATAGACTTCTTGCAAACTAGATCTGGGGAATTGCCATGAGGCACCATGAGATAGGGGCTAGCCTCGAGCCAGTAAAAAGCTCTCGAGCTTTAGTATAGGCAGAGTCAGAGCCAAATATCTGCTCCGAACCCATCCAGCAAGAATATAGGCGAGATGGACTACAAACATGGAATGTTATGGTAAGTACATAACTTCTTTTTTCCCAAGGATACAGATTCCACTTCCACTCCTTACCAACACCAAAAGGTTGGCCAGACCTACCCCCCAAATCAGTGGCCAGAGGCTCAACAGCAGGTTCTCTCTCTTCTAAGTATCAGGGTTATTCAACCTGTCCCAGCAGAAGAATGGGGACAAGGTTTTTACTTCAGACTTTTGGCGTCCTATCCTGGACCTATCTATCCTAAACACTTTTTTGGTAGTTCCAAAATTCAAAATGTTAACTCTTCATCAGCTACTTCCCATGCTGGGCAAAAATGCCTGGTTGGCAACACTGGATTTAAAGGAAGCTTACCTGCACATCCCAATAAGGGTTTCTTGCAGAAAATACCTACGCTTCAGAGCAGGCTACATGCACTGTCAGTTCTCTGCATTGCCCTTTGGCTTATCTACTGCACTCAGGGTATTCACAAAATGCCTGGCTCCAGTCATTGCATTTTGCAGGCAAAGAAATATTCAAATATACCCATACCTGGACGATTGTCTAGTTCAGGCAGAAAGCCAGGACATACTATTAAATCATCTGGCATTTGTAAAGAAACTGCTAACCTCATTGGGGTACACAATAAACAAAAATAAATCTCATCTAGTACCCTGCCAACAAATTGTATTCCAGGGAGCAAGCTTGAACACAACTTCCCAGATGGCCTGCCTCACGCCAGAGAAACAAGTTTATCTGACAGCATTCTTCAAATTACTGGCCACAAAGACACAGTTAACTGCAAGGAAAATACTGCAAACTCTGGGGTTCATGGCCTCTTGCATCCTACTAATTCCATATGCAAGACTTCATATGAGGAAACTACAATGGTATCTAAAAAGCCTATGATGTCAACATTCTCAGGACCTGGAATCAGTGATTCCTATCATCCCTTGTATCAAGACAGAATTCCTTTGGCGGGCAGACGCCTGCTACCTCAACAAGAGACTGCCATTCACTCTACCCCCTGCCGCCCAAATCCTAACAACAGATGTATCAGACTATGCATGAGGGGCTCACTTGGCAGGGCAATGCATTCAGGGCAAATGGAACCTGAGTCAAATGTACCTGCATATCAATCAAAAAGAAATGTTAGCTGTACAGAATGCTCTGACAGCCTTCAAGGACTATATCCTTCCAGGACAATTATTGGTAAAAACAGACAACACCACTGTTATGTGGTACGTAAACAAGCAGGGGGGAACCCACTCATACCCCCTCTGCAGATTAGCTGTGGCTCTGTGGAACACAGCCTTGAGCTACCAAGTGCACTACAGGCTCAATTCCTGCCAGGCAAGCTAAATTCACTGGCAGACGACCTAAGAAGAAATCTCATGGACCCACACGAGTGGAAACTGGAACCAAAGATATTCAACATGTTGAGAAACAAATGAGGGAGCCCAGAGGTAGACCTGTTTGCCTCCCCTCAGAACTACTAACTGGACAAATTCTGTACAAGGGCTTCCCACAGACGAGCTTGGAAAGTGGATGCCCTGTCCTTCACCTGGGAAAACCTCTCAGTTTATGCCTTTCCACTTCTGCCTCTCTTAAAGTTCTACTAAAAATCAAACAGGACAAACCAAGGACAATACTCATTGCACCAGACTGGCCACGCCAACACTGGTACCCACTGTTGCTCAGTGTGTCACTGCTGGAACCTTGGCACCTGCCTTTGACCCCTTCCCTGCTGTCCCAGCAGGAGGGCCAGATTCTGAAACCCCAGCTTCAAACCCTGAACCTTGCTGCCTGGCTAATTACCTGAGCTCTCCCATTACCATCCCTCAGTAAGCAAGTGCTGGATGTCATTCTGGAGGCAAGGAGGCCTAGTACTAGAAAATCCTATGATGCAAAGTGGAAAAGATTCTGTTCCTAGAGCCAAACTCAGGGGATGGGCACAACAGTGCCCAGTTTATCGCATATTCTTCAATATTTAACAGAGATGCTTCACAAAGGCCTTTCCTTATCTTGTATTAAAATTCATGCCTCTGCCATTTCAGCACATTATAATATGGAGCCACTCCTCTTCTCTCACCCACTGCTGAAGCAATTCCTCCGAGGGGCCAAAAATTTAAGACCACCCAGGAGAGCCCCTACTCCAACCTGGGACTTTAAATTTGTATTGGAAAAGCTCACTCTACCTCCCTTTAAGCCAGCTGCAACTGCAGAGTTGAAATTCCTTTCTTGGAAAACAGCTTTCCTTCTAGCCATCATTTCAGCAAGAAGAGTGTCTGAATTACAGGCCCTCATGGCAGTGGAGCCCTTCATCTTCTTCCATGCAGACAGGGTGTCCCTCCAGGACCAATCCTTCCTTTATGCCCAAGGTGGTATCCGGTGTGGCCCTTAATCAGTCCATTCATTTGCCAACCTTCTTTTCTAATCCACAGAACAAAGGAGAATGAATACTGCACTCTTTGGACGTGCACAGACAACTAAGATTTTATTTGGACAGGACTAAGCCTCTCAGTAAAACTGAACAGCTGCTAGTTGCCTTTGCTGCAGGGGCAGAGGGGAAGGCCATTTCAAAGCAAATCATTTCTAAATGGATAGGCCATTGCATTAATTTCTGCTATAAGCACCATGGAAAACCTACTTCACAGGGTATAAGTTCACATTCCACCACGGTTGCATCTGCTTCAACAACCTTTCTCAGAGGTGTTACTACCAGGGGCATCCTAGAAGCTGCTACCTGTAGTTCTATTCATACCTTCACCAAGCATTACCACTTGCCTATTTTCTCTAAATCCAGAGCTGGTTTTACCACTGCAGTCTTGCAGGGCCTAATAGCTGGCCCTAATGCTCTCTGATTGCCTCCTCCCTTCCTTAGCTTTGGGAATCTACCCAAATGTAATGACTGCAACAGTGAAACATGAAGAACATAGTACAGTTGTGTACACTTACCATAAATGTAGATGTTCAATTGTATTCACTGTTGCAGTCCTGGTTACCCTCCCTCCGGCCCCCTGACTTCTGTTGGCTTACCTCTCTTCTTGTTTACTGTATTTAAGCTTTCTGGTGTATTTGCTTATAATTGGAGGTGTAATCTTGCATATAATTGCTTCCCATTATGGGGGCACCTGACATCTGGGGCAAGAAAAACTGATGTAATGGCGTCAGCTGCATGCTTTATATCCCTGACTACCTGACGTCATGGAAGAAGAAACAGTAACCGACGCAGGACCCAAGACTTTGATAATCTGGCCGGCTGAGGGCTACCTGCAAGCAGGTAACCCAAATGTAATGACTGCAACAGTGAATACACTCAAACATCTACATTTATGGTAAGTGTACACAACTGTACTTTTTTCCACTCCTACCCGGCCCTATCCTAAAGGTCAAAGGGGAGGAAAAATGTTCCGAAAAGCCCAAAGGAGCCTTTCAGGACACGTGGTGACTCCCCCCCTCCAGAGGCAGAGAAGGGGGCAGTAATGGAAGACGCCACCCTCGCTGCAGATGGGGTCCGCAACACCAGGGTGACAGAGATCACTTCTCCGGGAAGCCCTACCAGCGCTCCTGAGAGAAGGCCCGATTGTCCTGCAATGGAGGCAGTCGGGGGTTGCTTATCTTTGTATCCAGACGCCTGGCTCAAAATAACAAAAGACAGCTGGGTACAAAGTATCATTTCCAGAGGATACTTCATCCCATTTGCCATACCCCCTCCACTCATAAGAAAAATCCAGGACGTACCACCCAGTTACAGGGAACAGGCAACAATAGAGGTCAAAACGTTGCTAACAAAAAGAGTCATCCATCCAGTCCCTGCAGACCAGACAGGAACCGGAACTTACTCAAGATTCTTTTTGGTTCCAAAGAAGACTGGGGACTGGAGACCCATATTGGACCTCAGCATACTGAATCAGTACGTAAAGAAAGGGAGGTTCCAGATGGTCACGCTTCAGTCTATACTTCCCTTTTTAGGGAAAGACAATTGGATGTGCTCAATAGATCTCAATGATGCGTACTACCACATAAAGATGGCCAGACCATCTAGGGATCACCTGCGCTTCCATCTGGGAGCCGGTCATTACCAGTTTTGAGCCCTGCCCTTTGGTCTCACTACAGCCCCAGAGTGTTCACCAAATGCATGGCAGTGGTCACAGCTCACCTGAGGCATCTAGGATTCCAGATGTTTCCGTACCTAGACGATTGGTTCCTTACCGCCACCACCAGGCATCAACTCATTCAGGCCAGGGAGTCCACTCTGTCACTCTGCAATCATCTGGGCATTACATTCAACTCAGAAAAATCTGCCTTTTTGCCATCGTAGCATATCATTTTTATCAGAGCAGAGTTGGACACCACCACCACCACACTAAGGCTCCCAATAGAAAGAGTCTTTCTTCTTCGTCAGCATGTCAGCGTTCTGATATCAAAAGACAGAGTACCAGTATCAGAAGTCCTGAAATTATTAGGCAAGATGGCAGCAGCAATTCTAGCCATACCACTAGCTCGTATGCACATGCGGATACTACAGTGGCTGCTGTTCACTCACTGGGCTTACCAAGAGCTTCCCATATCTCACACTATAATGATAACCAATTCCTGAAAAAAGGACCTTCAGTGGTGGTCAACCTCACGTCATGATAGAACGCCCATGTGTGCTACCCCCTCCAGCAGCCACAGTGACCACAGACTCTTCCTTGCTAGGGTGGGGGGGGGGGCATTTTCAGGGAAAGACAGCCCAAGGCACATGGACCGATCAAGAGACGCATCTGCATATCATTGTCCTGGAGATGAGAGCAATACTTCTGGCGTTGCAGTACTTTCAGGACTCTCTTCCTCTGGGTATGATGGCAATTCAGACAGACAACATGTCAGTGGTCTGGTATTTGAACAAGCAAGGAGGAACCAGGTCTTACCCCCTTTGTCGCGTGGCTGTCAGAGTATGGGAGTGGGCAGTTTCCCCCCAGCGCTTTCTGTTGGCAACGCACATCCCGGAGAAATACAACATGATAGCAGACAAGCTCAGCAGGGCTGTTTTGTTGCTCCACGAGTGGTCCCTCAAGAAAGCAATAGCGGACAGGATATTCCACAGGTGGGGCCAGCCTTGCTGCGACCTTTTTGCCAGTCACATGAACATGAAATGCAGAAGCTACTTTGCCTTGATTCCCCCTCCGGGAGAAGCCCCAAGGGGCGCAGTCATACATGATTTGCCTCTAGGTCTCCTTTATTTATTTCCACCAATCCCGTTGATACCTAAGGTTCTACAGAAAGCAAAAACCCTGGGAAGAACCATCATTCTAACAGCCCCTCATTGGCCTCATCAGATTTGGTTCCCCTTCCTTCGACTTCATCTTTTGAAGGATTCTTGGATTCTGGACCCAGTTCAAGACCTTCTGACGCACTCATTGGGGTATCTTCATCCCTCTCTGCAGACCCTGAAGCTGACAGCTTGGCTCCAGTTCCCATCATAGCCAGGTTCCATAACCTCTTCAGTGAGACAAAACAGATCCTTTTACCTTCTCATAAATCTTCTACTATGAAGCTATATCTTAGCAAATGGAAACTATTTTCTATATGGGTCTATAAAAATAATATTGATCCTTACCAAGCCCCTATGGCCTACATCTTAGAGTTCTTAACTAGGATTTTTAACAAAGAAACTGCAGCAGCAACAGTTCGCGTTCAATTGGCTGCTATTTCTAATTTTCATCTTGGATTTGAAGGGTTGAATATCATGTCTCACAAGTTATCCAAAGCCTTTCTCAAAGGGACTTTTCATATTAAACCACCTATGAAATCTTCATATTCTCCATGGAATCTAAATTTTATGCTTTCCCGGATAATTCTTCTGCCATTTGAACCAGCTTCCTCTTGTGACCTCAGAATTTTTTCATGGAAGACCATCTTTCTGGTAGCTATTACTTCTGCCCGCAGAGTGTCAGAGCTTCAGGCTTTATCCATTAAGCCTCCATATTTGATATTCCATGCTGACAGATTCTCACCTAGAACAAACCTGTCATTTTTGCCAAAAGTTTGCACTGAAACCAATCTCAACCAGATTATTGATTTGCCAGTCTTCTTCCCCAACCATTCAAACAATTTAAGAGTATATGCTGCACATACTTGCTATTCACAGACAGCTCAGATTTTATTTGGATAGAACAAAAGATTTCAGGAAATCAGACCAACTTTTTGTTTCATTCTCACACTCCAGGAAAGGTAGACCAGTGGCTAAAACAACTATGTCTAAATGGTTATCTGATTGTATCACCTTTGCCTATTCAGCTGCCAGTATGCCTTTGCAACACAAGGTTAAAGCTCAGTCAACCAGAGCAGTTTCTACACCATCTGCTTTTTCTGCCGGGCTTACCATTGATAACATTTGTGCAGCAGTCACTTGGTCAAATTCTCATACCATCACTCATTACAAAGTTGACGAGGCCTCTGGGGACAGGGCCTCCTTTGGATCCATGGTCCTGAGAAATTTACTCCTGTGAGCCACCCAAGGTTGATGGTGCTGGGGACGCTACCCATCAGAAAAGAATGAACGGCAATATTGAACAACTTCACATAAAGAAGTTATGTACTTAGCATAACATTCCATGTGAGTTGTTCATCTCGCTTTCATTCTTACGTCCCTCCCTTCTACCCCCTCCTGGGCTGATAGATGATCAAGATGCTGGATCCATCCTGGTTATTCAGTCCTTCTATACCTTTTTTTTGGGAGCGAAAGAATGACATATAATATTATATACAGCAAACAAGTTCTGAGGTAATTCCAGGTGCATCATGGGATAGGGACTTGGCCTCGAGCTATTTGAAGACCTCGAGCTTTGCAATTGGTCGTATCGGAGCCGAGTGATCAGCTCCAAACCCATCAGTAAAGAATGAAGGCGAGATGAACAACTCACATGGAACGTTATGGTAAGTACATAACTTCTTTTTTTTTTCTAGCATTTAAGATAAAACACATATTTTTCTACTGCAGACAGTGGAGAAGCAAGAGTGGCCAGTTAACATCACCTGGATTACAGTGATAGTTTTGATGCTTCAGGATGAATGTAGGAGAGGGTCTGTCGGTATGTGGACTAAAAATTGGAAGTCTTAAAACGTGCAGTTCGCCTAGTTTATTTTGTTGTGCATTTAGCATTTAGAGATATTGAGTTTGTCTGAAAAACACAAATCAGAGTAAGTCAAGTAAAAAACTGAAATTGAAAAGTTTGAGAAACTTACACTACTGTCATTCTATTTGTAGTGTGTGTGTGTGTGTGTGTGTGTGTGTGTGTGTGTGTGTGTGTGTGTGTGTGTGTGTGCAAGTAGACTTTTGCGATGGAAATGTTCTGACTTGGGTAGTTTTGTCATAAACTGGAAAATGTTCAAACAATAAATTTAAAATGCAGTCTAAGTGTAACAAGTGTGCTGTATTATGCAAGTAATGTAATTTTAATAAAGTCAGGAAGGTGTATCAAAGAACACATGCATGTTTTTTGTTTTGTGTGCAAGGGGGCTACGATTTGAAAACAGCCCAAAGGTAATCTTTATCCACCACTGGCCAGATGCATTTTCTTTGAATGTGGTGTGGGTTTCAGGCTGTTTCAATGAATGCAAGCTTCAAGGGCAAAGAAGTTTTAATGCTAAGTCTGTTTTCATTGTGAGACAGTATTGCTTTGTTTAGCATATGTCTATTAGTATTTGTGCATTGTGCTATAAAATGTAAAAATAAAATCCAAATAATCATTGTTAGAAGTAAAGCAGTATGCACATTAGTGTTTATGGTAAATGGGGCAAAATAGCCAGGTAATGGGACATTGGAATGGCTGTGCAGGGGGACTCTGATGCCATATTTTGGTTGTCTGTTCTTCAGTTTGCATTTGAAAGTTGGTATCCCACAATTCCATTGGAGTGTGCGGGGTCACACAATTATGTATGCAGATTTGATGTTGATCAGTGTGCAGATTTGTACCTATTTTTCATGGGCCTTGTCCAGATTTTTGATGTTTCTAGGGTGAGAGGTATGTATACCCTCAGATTCTACTAAGTAAGATCTCTGCTCAGCACATACACCTCTCACTTGACCAGTTAAATCAAAACCTTTCGTTTGCATCCTCGCTGTCTCTCCTTCTTTCAATGGATGACGAAATCTGCTCTTTTTATCTTAGTTGGACTTCTGGAATGAGTACTTTCTGAACAGTTGGGCTTTGATTGCTTTGGTGTTTTTAACATTAGAAACCAACAAATTGGAACTGATAGGCAAGGTTTTTCTGGTTTGCCTAGACAGAAGTCTGTGTGCAGGTGAGCAAAGTAAATTTTCATGGGGTATATTTCTGAGATTAAGCAAATTCAAGAAAACATTGGGATTGTCATGCTTTGACCTCTCTAGTAATTGCTTTGCAATTTGTACTGTACATTCAGCTAGGCAGTTTGACTGTGGGGTACTCAGGACTACTGGTAATATAGATAAAGTCTCACTCTTTTGCAAATTTCTGAAATAGCTGACTGGCAAACTGGGCACAGTTGTCAGAAATAACTTTGTGTGGACTACCATGGACTGAAAATGACGTTTCAACTTAGTAATGACAATACTGGACGTTAGATTAGGTAGCAGATCAATCTTGAAACAATTCGAATGAGAGACTAGCAACACTAAGTAATGTTGACTATTCCACTTGAATATGTCGGTGGCTACTGTTGACCAAGGTAGTTCAGCAGTCTGATGTAGCTGAAGTGGCTCTTTTTGCAAATGCAGTTTAGTACTATTGCAAACTGAACAAGATGGAAGTACTGCATTGATGTCTTTTGACAGAGAAGGCCAAAATTCTAGTTCTTTCACCTTTCTTTTGGTAACTTGGAAACCTGAGTGGCCAGGATGCAAAATCTGGATGTACTCATACTGTAAGGAAATAGGAATGCCACCTTTAGGACCTTTGAAAATGATACCATCTTCCATCAAAATCTCATTCCTAAAAGGAAAATAAAGTTGCACGTCTATTGGTACACAAGACTGCTTTGACGGCCATCCAACACTGATGAAGTGGTTGAGCTTTTGCAAAATTGAATCAGTCTTTGTATGATCTTTTAGCTCATCAAGTCTTGTGGTGGAGAAATTATGCACTTCCATGGTTTTTAAATCAAAATTCTCCGCATCAAGCTTTTCTGTAGTATTTCTGGGCAATCTGGATAAGGTATCAGCCAGTTGTGTTTTGTATAGACCATTTTGAAGTTGTACTTTTGTAATATGTGCATCATTCTTTGTAGTCTTGCTGGAACTGTATGCATAGGCTTCTATAAAATAGTGTTTAGAGGTTGATGATCAGTCTCAGTCTGGATAGCTCAGCCATAAATATAATCACGGAACTTCGAACATGTGAACACAATTGCTAAAAGTTCCTTCTCAATATGAGCATATTGCATCTCAATTTGGGTAAGATTTCTAGATGCATTGGCTTCTGGTCTTTTCTCTTGAAGAATAACTGCACCAAGACCAAACTTTGAAGCATCACAGGAAAGAAATACTGGTTTGTGGACATAATAGTATCTTATCGTTGGTGGACTGGCAGTTTTCTGTTTCAGGTCATCAAATGCTGTCTGGTGTTGTTCCAGCCATGACTAGGTAACATTTTTGTGTGTCAGCACCCTTAGAGGTGCTGATAATTCACTGAAGTCTGGTATAAACTTGCCCAATTAGTTAACCATACCAAGAAAATGCCGTAAGGTTTGGACATTGTCTCCAGCTGGCATCTCAAGAATGGCTGTTTGTTCGGAAGGACCTGGTCATAAGCCTGAAGTGTAAATAAACAACCAACATAAGAAACTTCTGGTAGCCTGAATTTACATTTCAGTGGATTGAGCCTTAGATTCATTTCACATGCTCTTTCTAGAACCTTAGTAAATCTACTTTTATAGCACACGGATAGCCTGAAAAAATTTGTTCCATTGCATGCTGAAAGACTTCATGGCAGAATTATTCCAAAAGGCATTCTGAGAAATCTGCATCTACCAAATGGCATTCTGAATGTAGTCAGTAGTGGAGATTTTGAGATCAGGCATTTCTTGCCAAAATGAACTCTTTGCATCTAAGACAGAAAAAACAGTGGCATTTTACATGAAGGTAGCATTTTTCTCGATTGTATGCATAGGATGGCGGGGTCTCTCTAATGCTTTAAGTCTCTTGGGTCAATACATATTCTAATTTCATGTGAGCTTTTCATATGAGGAACTACCATGGAAGACACCCATTCAGTTGGTTCTGTAACTGGACAAATCACACCTTGCTGCACCATCTTATCTAAATGGACTTTGACTTTGTCCTGCATAACTATCGGAACTCTTCTCGCTGGACTGACCTCTTGGTCTCATTTCTTGAAGTACACAACTGGAAGTTTACCTAGCTTGTTTTCGAAAATATCAGCATGCTCTAAGAAAATAGCATCAGTGAAACTGGATGCTTACATGATGGACTTCTTTGGTAAAAGAAAGCTTCATTTTTAAACTGTCTCTGAGACCTAATAATGACTTTACAGGTCTTTTGACTACATAAAAATGCAAGCTGTAACTGTTCCCAGCTGAATAACATGAAAGCACTACTGAGCCTTTGGTTTGAATTTCTTCACCTCCGTAAGCAACAAGCTTCACACAATTGGCCAAATTAAGTTGTTCACCAGCTCTTACTCTAGCAAATGTTTCTTCTGACATAACATTGCACTTTCACCCACTGTCCACTTAGAGCTCTGTGGGTTTACCATTAATTAGGACAGTACAAAACACTTCATTCTTTGCCAGCAAATCCACTGCATTAACCTTTTCACCAACCACTGATACACCATCTACATAGAAAGTAGAGTTGCAGCTTCCTGTATAATCAGCTTGGTTTTTGAGTGACCTTTCTTAATAAATGAATGAGGCTTGCTTGATTTACAAAGCTTTTGAAAGTAGTTCAATTTTTTTACACTTGTGGCATTGCTGACCAAATGCTAAACACTTTTCTCTTTTGGACTCGTGATTGGCACCACAATTATGACAGTTAAAAATAAGACTTGACTTGGGTTTTGCTGACTCACCCTTATACTGCACTGAGCAGGTCCATTTTACTGAGTTAGTCTTAGAACTTGCTGGAAAGGTACGGGATCTCCCTGGGAATCCAGCCGGGGCTGCAGCTACCATGTGCTTAGGCCTGTTTCTGTTAGCTATGTGCTGAATGCTGTCTGCGTTGGCTCTAGAGGCTGCTGAAACCAGGCTCTTATCATTTGCAAGCATATTCTTGTGCCTGTCTATAAGCTTGTGTATTTGACAAATCCCTATGGTTTTGCTCAATGTTAAATCACTGTCTCAAAGCAAAATCTTTCTCACTGCAGCTTTATTAACACCACAAACAAGCCTGTCCTTTATCAACTCATCTTTCAAATCAATAACCTGCACATTTTAGCTTTGTTTCTTAAGTCAGTAATGTAAAATGCAAAAGTTTCTCCTGGCTTTTGGTCTCTTTTATAAATTAAGTGCCTCTCTAATGTAACATTTGTCTGGAGGTTACATATTTCTCTGAATTTACATTTCAAGCACTCAGGGTCCTCCCTGGATTCAGCTTTTATGACAGTTTTCCCCTTCTCCTGCATATACTGCTGGTACATACACAAATGAACACTCTCTTTCAATGGCTTTTGACCCCGCTAGATTAAGCAGAATAAATCCCCTTGTATGTGCATGTTTATCAGAAAAAGCTGCTTGTTTGAAAATGTCATATTCTTGCTGAAATACTCTCCAATTCTCTGCAATATTATGATCAAACACAAGAGGACTAGGTCGATGAAATGCCTCTGTCATGCCAACAAAGAGTAATAAAGACCCTTGGAGTTTTGCATGAACATACACACATATGCATCAGAAATTTATGCAAGAAACTTGGAATTATACTCAACAGCACAACTGACTCTTCAAAATAACTGACGTTTGCAAAATAAGTCTCTGCAGCACTTTGAAATCACTGTACTTTGTGAAACCACTCTTATCTGTATAAGAAACACTTCAAAATGGCTGCACTTTACAAATGAGCTGTACACAGCACAAGAAACTTTTCAAAAAAACTGTATTCTGCGAAATAACTGTACAGTGCAAGAAACACTTCAAAATGACTGCACTTTGTGAAATAACTGTACTTTGCATGCAATAAACTCTTCAGAATAATTGTACTGGAGTAAAGCACACACTGCAACCACTTTGCACCCTCTGAGATACTTCATATAGCTGTAGTTATACTTTGAATAGCTTTAGTCAATGCGAAATAGTAGCTCATCAAAAAACATGGTCGTTTGCTAAAAAAATTTAGTTGCCTTGCTTTTCCATGCTCATTTTGGCCTTTTATTGTATTCCTTGTACTCGTTTGACTTCAATCATGCTTATTATACTTTTCTTGTGCTCGTTTTACTTTTAACATGCTCGTTATGCAAATCAGAAGTAATTCTGAATGCTCTCATAAGTATTTCATATAATTTTATCAAATATCGTGATTTCGAACATTTCGTTTAATCAATAACATGTTTTGTGCTTTTCCGTTGATTAATAGTGCGTTGTGTGCTTCTTGTTTGATTAATAGTATGTTTTGTGCTTTGTGAATGCTTTGTATCGTTTTCTTCATGAAATAAACCATTTTTGAGAGTTTTAATTACTTGAAATTTGTTTCTGGACTTTTTCAATCATTTGAGCAGGCTGAGACAAGTCATTCCTCTGTATACCTCTATTTTTAACTGTGCACTTCATGGTTTGATTTCTGGCTTCTTGTTGCTCAGACTTCTTGGTTCCGACACCATCTTCTTCAGGCATGCCATTTCTGGTACTGCGCCATTCAAGCGTGCCACTTCTGTCACCATGTCACTCATCCAGTCAGCATAAAACGGACAAACAGTTGTGGGTTCGGTTCAGACAGCTTTATTACATACAAACACATCAGGATTGAGGCTTAGTAACTTAATCTTAGATAAACTTATAAACAGATTGACTACTGCACTCATACATGTTAACACTCTGGCTGTTCACTCAAAATGGCACTGCTGCCTGCACGTGCTCAATATTTATACGCATGTGCCCTCATTTTGGAATGCTTCTTAAAGATACAACACGCACTCTATTCTACAAGGGGGTCCTCCAAGATTTGATCCTTCTGTAGGGAGTTTCTTCAGTAGACCTTTTTTGCCACTTCTCTGAACAATCAGCTGGCAAGATTCTGCTTCAGGACTCCATGCAAGAAGGCCAGGAAGACAGATGCCTTTTCTTTTCCCTGACAGGAACATTCCTTTATGTTTTTCCACAGTTTCCACTGATATGCAGGGTACTTCTGAAGATTCAGAAGAAACTCCCAAGATCATTGTGGTGACTTGCTTCTGGCCCAGGCAGCAGTGGTTCTTCCTTCTTTAGGAAATGGCCAGTGGCATTTGCCACAAGCTTCCTCACAGAATGGATCTACTCGTATAGGATCAAGGGTATTTGATACACCCCAATCAGCTTCAATTGACTGCTTGGATGATAGGGTCTTAATTCCCTTTCAGTATCTGTTTGCTGAGGATGTGCATCTGGTGCTAATGGAGGCAAGAAAGCATGCTACTAGTAAATTGTATGTTGGAAAAGGTTTTCTAGTTGGTGTCAACAACACAACCACATCCATTAACAGATAGCCTTTCTCTGGTTTTACAATAATTGTGTGACTAAATATCCTATGGCCTTTCTTTCTCCTCTGCTAGGGTTCATTTATTGGCCATTTCAGCATGTCTGCATGGATCCTCCTCTTCCACCTCATCCCCATGTTAAAATGTTTTTATATTAGGTTTTGCATAAGAGGCTGCCAAGAAAACTGTTGAACTCTCCTTGGGATATTAATTTTGTGTTGGAGAACCTAACACTTGCTCCATTTGAACTATTTAAGCTGGTTGGTTCATGACACAATGGAATCCAATTCAGTAAGGAATTTATTAAAAAAATCCAAGTAAGATATAGAAAGACTAGAAATACACAACTGATAACTTCTCTAGCGCCTTGGCAAAACTTGTCTTTAACAGAGTAAAAGCTTTGCTTCCATTTTTACATCTCTTATATACTTACAACAGACACACCCTTATAATACATCAATTAACAAAATAAAGAAACAGTCATATAATACAACCATATTAACTAATAATATATACATTTATAACATACTTTTCCAAGAACAATCCTAATTTAATCCATTAGGAATTAATGTATTAAATTTTAAAATCAAACATAACTCTTTCTTTCTTAATATATGTTTAACTTGTTGCTCATTTAAAAACATTTTATCCTTTACACTATCTAAAACCGTAACAAATAAACCTTCTGTACTACCATTATAAAACTTATTAAAATGCACTGCTACAGGACTAGTTTGTTTGTTATTTTTTATGTCTCTAACATGTTCTTTGATTCTACATGCTAGAGACCTCTTAGTTTCTCCCACATAAAATTTATTACACGGGCATTTCATACCATATATAACTCTCTCCGTATAACAGCTAAATTTTCCATTTGTCTCAAAAGCAACCCCATTAATAATATCAAATTTCTTAACTACATACTGGCAAATACTACATTTGCCACATACTGTAGTACCCAGTGGTACTATTTGCTTTCCCTTTTTTATATCTGGCATAACAAATCGACTATGGACAATAAAATCTTTAATACTTCTCCCTCTTCTATATGAAAAACCTATTTTTTATCACCTAGAAAATCGACCTCACTTTTAAGCAAATTCCAACTCATGTTTACTTGTTCCATTATCTTATCAGACAGTACCAAGAACGTTGATACAAAATATATACAATCACTACTTGATCTATTATTCATTCCATTTCTTACAAAAAAACCTTGTATCTTATTTTTCCTCACCTTTCTTAGACTCTCTTTTACCTGCTTTTCATTATAGCCCCTTAATATAAATTTATTTAAACTGTTAACAAATTCCTTTTCCATTTTCACTGGATCACTACATAACCTCCTTATCCTATTAAATTCTGTATATGGTATAGCCTTTATTGTATGTGATGGGTGAAAACTTTCACCATGTAAAATAGATCCCATACCTTGAAATTTTCTATGTATACAATAATTTAGGTTTTCCCCCACATAACCTCTCAACACCACATCTAAATATTTCACTTCACAACCTA
This sequence comes from Protopterus annectens, assembly GCF_019279795.1. Classification (NCBI taxonomy): domain Eukaryota; kingdom Metazoa; phylum Chordata; order Ceratodontiformes; family Protopteridae; genus Protopterus; species Protopterus annectens. The sequence continues at coordinate 301,911,302 of NC_056745.1, read as the reverse complement.
TTTGTAAACCATCAAATTTGATATCCATATTATTATCTTGCATTTGATCTAAAAACAAGGGAACTTGTTCTTGTCCACCCTTAGAAATAAATATAAGGTCATCTATAAAGCGATAATATTTACATACATATTTTTTAAAAAATTGATTTAAGCTGGTTGACTTGAGGTTCTTAACATGAAAAACTGTTTAAGTGATTGCTCTGACCCCTACAAGAAGAGTATCTGAGTTGGAACCACATATGGTTGGTCAGACTTGTCTCATTTTCCACAGAGACAAGGTTTCCTTGAGAACTAATCCTTCTTTTATGCCTTAAGTGCTATCTGAGTTTACTTTAAGCCAAACCATCCATCTCCCTGTTTTCTTTCCTGAACCTAAAAATGGGGGGAAAAAAATGCTCCATATGTTGGATGTCCACAGACAACATGGGTACTATCTTGAAAAGGGATACTCTATATGTTGGATGTCCACAGACAACATGGGTACTATCTTTACAGAACTAAATCTTTCAGATATTTGGATCAATTGTTCATTTCTTTTGAAGACTATTTCCAAACGGTTGTCAAAGGATATTACCTGTTGTTATACTCAGCATAATAAACCTATTCCAGGCATGGTCAAGGCCCACTCTGCCAGTGCCCGGGCTTCATCTGTGGCTTTTTGGAAAGGGTTGGGTTCTAGAGGTATTGTAGAAGAAGCAACTTGGTCCTCTGTGTGTGTATTTACAAGGCATTACAAGCTTCATTCCTTCTCTAGGTCTGAATCAGGCTTTAGTAGGACCATTTCCTGTGAAAATAATTTTATGTTTTGGTTCTGTGAACATAATTCTATATGCTGTTTGTTTACTATCAGTATAGAGTTAGTTTCTTGCACTTTTACTGTGCTTCTTTCAATATGTCATTGTCTGACAACGTGGTTCATGGCAGAAAACTGTCTTTTGACCAATTAACTTATCCTGTTAAGAAATGTAATTTGTTTATAATTAAAGAGCATCCGCACTCCACACAGAAAGTTAAAGGAGAGGTCATGATTAAATCCCGAAGCCTAAAGCTGCTAAGGTAGCCTCACTAATTAAACCATCTCTGTGTCATGCAGCTGTAAATATATCCTGTAGGATTTTGCCTTTCATCTGTTCCATATGCTTTGATTATATGTTTGTAGTTACTCCAGATAATGGAATATGGTTAAGTTCCTGTCAGGAGTGGGTTTGAAACATGTCTGGATTATATTAAAAAGAAGGGAAAATGGTGGGAAAAGAAAGTAAAATCATACTTGCCGAATAAATGAAGAGTTTGCAACATGTTCACAGTATGTTAACTGCATCTGTAGTCACAGCTGAAAAAGGAGTAATATTTCCCTTATTAGACTAACTGATAATCTTGTCAAGTAAAATAATCGATCTGAAGTAGGGAACTTCATTTGATCATCAACCTGTGGGTATTGGATCTGACCTGGATCCGAGCCAGCAGCTTTCCAAGCTAGAGATCTGAGCTTCAAGCTCCTCCCTTTACACATAATGCCCTGCCACCTCCTTCCAATCCCCAGATCTCGTTTGCCGCGGCTTTGTCAAGCACGGATTTCTTGAGCTTCCAGCTTTAGGTGATCTGTGAATAGGAAAGTTTATTAAAATCTCTTAGTTTTTTGTGTGTGTGAACAGTTAACTCCTTAGTTTAAACCCTTTACCGTTCCTCTTAGTTTAAAGCCTAGTACTCCCCCCTTTTTTCCCCTTAGGTGTTTGGGTGGGGGTGCGTGTGTGTTTTCTTTTAGGATAATGGCCGAGGCCTCTAAGGCCATTTTTTCTAAGTGCACTGAGTGTGGTCATAAGCTTTCCCCAGCGGATGGCCACACTCAGTGCGTCCTCTGCCTGGGGGTATCGCACGTGTCTTCGGGCTGCCAAATTTGTGCAGCTTTTAACCCCCAGACCCTGAGGGATAGGAGGAATAAGCTGATTCTGGCGGGTCTTCTACCCTCGGAGTCGGCTTCCTCCTCCTCTCCCTCAGTGGCTACAGCCGCGGCTGCAGCTGTTCAGCCTGTTGTTCCCTCACCCTGGCTGGGACTCAACCTTGCATTTCTTCTCAGGGAGAGAGGGACTCTAGGAGGGAGAAGAAGGAGAGGTGAGAGAGAGGGAGAAAGAAAGGCATAGGAGCCACAAGCGGTGGGCCGACTCTGTCCCCTCGGCCCCGCCTGCCAAGCAGCTCTCCTCACCTCAGAAGATTTCTGGGCCTTCTCCCCCTCGGCTCCATTCTCCACGCCTCTCACCGGAGCCAGAGGAAGAGGCCTGACCATCTTCGAGGTCATTGCGGCGACCCTCCTGGCCAGCTTCGGCGGCCTCTTCTAGGTTGACCCACAGTTTCAACGACGCTGATATGGACCGGATGATGCGTCATTTTCTCCAAACCCAGATTCAGATGGGAGTGCTGCTGCCTTCCCCCCTTGGGGGGGGGGGGGAGTTCAGCCCCACTTTTTGCCTCGATAGCTCCTTCTCCGATCCATTATCGGGTTTCAGAGCCGTCGGATCCGAGGAGTCCCGGAGCCAGCGTGTCAGCTCCGATGGTTATAGCTACCTCGACGCCGGCCATGCCCTCGAGTTTCTCAGGTCCCCTTTCAGATCTGAGCTCTCGGAACCGTGAGCCGTGCGTCGGATCTGGGGGGGAGGGGCCAGTGTGTCTTCAGCTCCGTTTTGGTCGGAGCACACTTCCCTCTCAGGTCCGAGCGTTTCAGCTCCAACGCTGATCCTCACGCCAGATCCGAGTGTGTTAACCACGGAGCCCAGAGAGATTGGTTCACCCTCGGCTTTCGACATGGTGGAGAGGGTTCTCTCGAGAGGTTCGAGACCCCCTACTCTTTCTTCGGATCCAGCCCCCACTCCCTTGCAGCTGGGCTTGTCTTCCATCATCCAGTCCCAGGGACAGCCTGCGTTGAGGCCCCAGCCCGTTCCACTGGTGGAACATGGCCCTGTTAGTGAGCCCTCCCCGGACAGTCCCACCGAGGAGGTTCCTCACAAACGTAAGTGTAAGAGGAGGCACTTGGACTCCCCTGAGTCCCTCACGGAGGACACCAATTTGGAAGAAGGGGAAGGTTCCCCCATGTCACCCCCCGATGACGTCTCCTTTGGAGACATTATGGAAATGCTTCGCTTGAAAGGGGGGTGGTCAGCCCAAAAGCCTTCCTCGGACGAGTCTGTGTTTCTGGAGGCATTCGACGCAGGCCCGTCTACCTCTTGGGTGTCCCCTCCGGCCGACCCCCTGATTGATCTCATCACTACCAGGCATGGAAGGAACCGGACACTGTAGAGCCAATCCTCAGGAGGCCAGACAGGATTCTCAGTCCCCCCGTGGATAGGACGGCTTGGAGTAAGGGTTCCCCAGTAGATGCCATGGTGGTGGCGGCAGCCACCCAGAGGGAACTCGCTCAGGAATGTTCCTCGATCCATCCCCCTGATAAGGAGTCTCGGACTATGGATCGTATTGGGAAGCAGATGTTTGTTTCAGCCACCTTTTCTATAAGGGCGCTGAATTACTTGACCCATGTAATTAGACTTCAGCGGGATCTGGTGAACGAATATGCAGAGTCTTCCCCTGAGTCCATGTCAACCGAGGACAAACGGACCTTCTCGACTCGCATGGCCACTCTCAAATCTGTTTTGAACACGTCTATGCAGCTACTTTCCCATGCTACGGAAGGAGCCGCTAGAGCCAGCGGGTCCGGTATCGCCTTAAGACGTCACGCCTGGCTCCGGCTTTGTGACTTTGCGGAACCATTCAAGGCGTCCTTCGCGAATGCACCCTTCGGTTCTACTCTGTTTGGGAACACTGTCCACGACACTTTGGTTCAGAGCGAGAAAGATGGGAAGACAGTGTCTGCCTTGCCGTTGGAGTCCTCTTCTCGGCTCCTCAAAGGTCCTTTTCTAGGAACCAGAGAGGACAAAAGAAGATGTGGTTCCGGAAGTCTCAGCAGTCCCGTTACGCTCCGGACCCTTCGTCCTTCAGAGACAGAGGAGGACAAGGTGGATGCCGGCCCAGAGGCAGAGGGGGGCCAAAAAATTTTGGGTCATGGGAACCCTTTTCTGATCGACCCACGCAGCAGCCCTGAGGGGTTGCCCGACTGCTCCTCTCTGGAGGCAGTCGGGGGTGTTTTTCGAAGCACTTGGCCCAATGGGAGTCCATAACATCAGATCGCTGGGTGCTTCGAATAATATCCAGAAGTTACTCTATCCCTTTCATAAATCTGTCTCCTCAGTCGAGGCACCTCCCCGATGTGCCACCCAGTCAGGGGGAGGCTGCAGCTTTAGAGGTAAAAAAGCTGCTAGAAAAAAAGAGTCATCCAGCACGTCCCCCCAGGACAATCCGGATTAGGCAATTACTCCAGTTTCTTTTTGGTGCCAAAGAAGACGGGGGACTTAAGGCCGATCCTCGACGTTTCAACAATGAACCTCTTCATTGCCAGGGAAAAATTCCAGATGTTCACGCTTCAATCCATCCTGCCCCTGCTGTAGAAGGACTGGATGTGCTCCATAGACCTCAAGGATGCGTACTATCACATTCTCATGGACAGGCGTTCCAAGAGGTTTCTCTGCTTCTGGCTAGGGGCCAGTCATTAGCAGTTCAGGGTCCTACCCTTCGGTCTCACCACAGCCCCCAGGGTGTTCACCAAGGTCATGGCAGTGGTAGCGGCCCACCTAAGGCTTCAGGGAATACAGGTTTTTCCTTACCTAGACGATTGGCTCCTGACCGCCTCCACCAGGCATCTACTCTGCTTAGCCAGGGATTGTTTCCTACTTCTAGCGTCTCATTTGGGGATCACCATAAACTTGAAGAAGTCATCCCTCCAACCAGTTCAAGTCTTGGAGTTCATAGGGGCCAGGACAGACACGCTTCAGACCAAGGCCTTCTTGACGCCAGACAGACTTTGCAGTTTGTCTTTACACATTTTAGCCCTTCTCCAGTCACCTGCCCTGTCAGCGGAGTTAGTCCTGAGAGCTCTAGGGTCCATGGCAGCAGCAATCAACCTTGTGCCCTTAGCTCACTTGCACATGAGGATTCTCCAGTGGACATTACAGGTTCAATGGTCCATCCTTCACCATCCATTGGACCTGCAGATTCCTCTCAGCAGTGTGTGCAAAAATTCTCTCTTGTGGTGGCTCCACTCCCGAGAGCTTCAAGAAGGACGACCGTTTGTTATGCAGCAACCCCAAGCCACGGTGACCACAGACACTTCTTGCCTTGGGGGGGCATTACGAGGGCAGAACTGTTCAAGGTACGTGGACTCAGAGACCATTCTGCATATCAGTGTTCTGGAGATGAGAGCGGTGCTTCTAGCGTTGCAAGCCCTTCATGCCTTTCTCCCTCCAGGGACTATTGCGATTCAGTCAGACAACATGTCGGTGGTCTGGTACATTAACAAACGGGGGGGGGACCAGGTCTTACCCTCTTTGTAGCGGCCTTCCACAAGTCTGATCAGCTATTTGTCTCTTTTGCTAAACCCTTCTTGGGTAAGCCTGTGTCAAAGGTGACTCTGGCCAGATGGATTTCAAATTGCATTTTGTTCATATATAAACTATCTGGCCTGCCAGAACCTACTGGGGTTCGTGTTCACTCTACCCGTTCTTTGGCTACATCAGCTGCATTCTGGTCACAAATTCCTTTGGATGATATTTGTTCTGCGGCTACTTGGGCATCCTCTCATACCTTTATCTCTCACTATAAATTGGATTTAGTGCCTAGAGGAAAGGTTGCTTTTGGCTCTGCAGTGCTCCGGAATATCCTTCCTTGAGGACCTCCCAAGTTTTTTGGTAGCTGGGGACTCTGTCCCACAGGTTGATGATCAAATGAAGTTTCCTACTTCAGATAAAGAAGTTACGTACTCACCATAACGTTCCATCTGCGTAGGTAACTTCATTTGTCAGCAACTGACCCTCCCTCCTTCCCCCTAACCTGGTTCTTTGGTTTCCTGATCACTAGGATGGTTTATCCAGGTCATTTGTTAATCCTTAGGTTAGGATTCTCCAGGTTGTTGCTTTGTCATGGTGAGATTATGTAGATGGGCAAACGCGATCTGGGGATTGGAAGGAGGTGGCAGGGCATTATGGGTAAGGGGAGGAGCTTGGAGCTCAGATCTCTATCTTGGAAAGCTGCCGGCTCGGATCCAGGTCGGATCTGATACCCACAGGTTGCTGACAAATGAAGTTACTTACTCAGATGGAGCGTTATGGTAAGTACATAACTTCTTTTTTTAAACTATTGTTAAAGCTGAAACCACAACAAACTCCTGTAAACATCAAACAGTGAAGAAATAGTAATCTCATGAAGTGTAATTATACCCTGATTTAGGAATGGTGTCCTTTCATGTTATGGTATTAGAAACCAAAACCATTTGGAGAAATTAAAAAAAAAAAGTATCATACTTTGAAAATATGTTAGCGACAGATATATTTCAAATGATGCATTCTGGGGAAAAAAGAGTACAAAAGTTTAGCAGCACTTTCTGGAGAGTCCACCGAGTGCTTTGCTCCAAATTAGAGTAGCTTGATAGTTCATTTGAAATTGGATGTCATAGTAATTCAAACTTGGCTGAATGTGGCTAGAAATTTTTGTTAATGTCACAAGGAAGGCCTTGTGACTATATTAGGCTATTCCATTTAATGCTTTTGCAATACAAGCCTCATTTTGGCAGTTGAGAAGCTTAACGTATCAGTCTGGGGACCTTTAAAAGATGCTGAGATCTCAATGCTCTCTAAGCTCTTGCCAGAACAATCAATATTTTTTATTGTGCCATTTTTTGCAGCCTGAGCAAAATTGTCTTGAACTTTTGGAATTTTATTATTATGGGAATAAGTTTCATGAATGCCACATCCCAGTAACCTGATTCCTTCTACTTTACTTGTATTTGTTAACTGTGTAGCATTAATCCACATGGACATTTTTATGACTCAGCCTGATAACATTTTCGAGTTAAGTAACTTGGTTAGAGTTGCACAGTAGTCAAGTGGAAATGCCCTGTGCCTTTGTTTAAAGAAATCTGTTTAGTAACTGTTCAGTACTTGAATCCCGTTTGCTAACTGCCAGACAATGTCTGATCAACTGCCTTTTATTAAAGCTGTTCAAGGAAGTGGAATTTTTTCTTATAGATATTACAGCAATGTTTAGAAAATCTTCCAAGTCAGATGTGCTGTTTTCAGCAAGATTGAGCTTTTTGCTTTTGTAGGTAATGATGATTTGACCTTAGAAGTGTCAGGTATTTTAATAAGAGCAGAAGCAATATTATTAAAGCAGTCTTCACATCTTTAGTAGTACTAGGCTGCCTTGAATATCTTAACATTTTTTCCAAACTTTATTTATAGAGGAAGAAGATTGTATTGATATACGTCATGGGAGTCTCAAGGCCATTTAGTTCAAAGACCATGTGTGCTTCACAGATACCCATCCTCAGACTTAGGAACAAACAACCCACTGTTGCCTCAAAAAAATCCACAGGCATGAAATGATCCAAAATATTGGTAAAAACACAGGTTTATTACTCCAGCCAGTCAAAGCAGTAAAATAACTTAAAAACCATACAGAATAAATAGAACACAACTGTAGTGTATCCAACGCAGTCAAGCGCTTTCGTCCTGCTCTAGGACTTCTTCAGAACTGTGTTTGCTAAAACCTACTCCCTCTTTTATACTGACAATTAACTAATTAAAATTTAAATCATGTTAACCCTATAGAATCTGTTAAAAAGTGTGTAGTAAATTTTAATGTTTATGTAAATGAAAGCGGTGTTGTTTACTGAACTAGGTTCTTTTCTGTTACAAAATAGTGGCCCTATGTTTCAATTCAGGTTTTATAGATACATTGTCGTTGATGCCTGGGGTTACCGTGGCATTAAGTCTCAATTGCCACCTCATTTCTGCCCTCTCCAAGTTGTTTTTCCAATTACTCCCTCTTGGATTACTACCAGTAACCTCCAGAATACCAAATAAGAAAGAGTGATTGGGATTATTTTTAATATGCCTGTGTATAGCTTTATTTTCATCATGTTTTCTCACAGCATACAAATGCTCATAGATCCTCCTCCTAAAAGTTCTTTCAGTTTTATCTATGTAGAAATGCTACATTCCTGACAAATAGCTATATACACTAGTCCTTTCGTAATACAGGACCATGTTGCTAATTTTATCTCCCTATCCCTTACTTCCAACCAAACTGAGGTTCCCACTAAGATGTACCTACAATGTTCACAAGTTCCACATCTAGTTGTCCCTCTCACATTGTTCTTAACATTAATGGGATGTTCCAGTAAAAATTTTAAATTGCAATTAGTTTTAAAAACAAATGTTGGTTCTTCTCCTACTGTATCTAATATTTCCTCGTTCCCTTTAAACAACACCCAGTTTTTCTTGACAATATCCCTAATCTTACTACTTGTTTCTCCATAAGTCACCACCATGGATTGGGTATAATCTTTCCTTGTGTTAGTTTCATTCTCCTTCACTAAATAGGATCCCAGCAGGGGTTTATACCTACCACCCCACTCGCTAATAACTTGCTCACAAATGGGTAGTACAAATTCTAACGGGTAACCTCTTTCAGAAAAGAATTTACTAGTGTGCCCATTTCTCTCTTTACTATATTAATGTTAATACACATTCTTGCTACCCAGACCATTTGACCCTTTACTATGTTTCTTTTTGTGTATAGCGGATGACTACTTTTAAATTCTAAATAATCATTTGAAAAAGTGGGTTTTCTATAAATTTGAGATTCGAATTTCTTGTTTTCATAATTAAGTAAAACATCAAGATAATTGATACTGTCATTATTAGAAGTACCAGTAAATTTTAAAATATTCGCTTAAATTATTTTTATATTCCATAAATTCTTCGTTTATCTCCCACCTTCCATAAAATAAAAATATCATCCACGTAACGCAAGTAGTGAATCCAAAACATAGAAAAAGAGGTGTTAAAAATGTATAACCTGTCCCACCCATACAAGATTCGCAAACAATGGTGCGCAACTAGTACCCATGGCTATACCATGGACCTGACGATAATATTCTCCTTCAAAAGTGAAATAATTATTTTTTAAGATGATTTCCATTAGTGTCATAATAAAGTTCACTATAGTATTACTTAATGATGTTTTTTCCACTAATACTTCATAAAAATGCTCTAAACCAGTTTTGTGAGGTATCGAGGTGAACAAGTCAACCACGTCCACAGTAGAGAAACTCAAACTCACTGAAAATGTATCCTGCTTGATTCTGCCCAAAAAGTCCCAAGAGTCCCTAAATACATGTTCTATAGGGACCAGGGACTCCCTTACTATTCTGTCCACAAAAACCCCTAAAGAGTAGGTTGAACTGTTTTGACAAGTTGTAATCAACCTGTATGGGGGATCCATGATGTCCTTGTGGACTTTCGGTATCCCAAACACAACCGGAATAGTAGGGTTTTTATTCACCAGAAAACCGTATACATCTTCGTTTATGACACCTTGCAATAGTGCATCTTCTAACATCATCTGGATTCTCCTAAGGGAAACATTTATTTCATTTTTAGAAACACTTTGGTATTTCTCTTCCTGCTGTAACATGGAAAAAAATATTGTTGTCGTAATCTTCCTTATTGGTTAAAGCCATCCCACCCCCCTTGTCTGGTTTTATGAACCTCAGTTGGTCATTACTTCTTAATTCCCTCAGTAAACAGCTCTCTTCCCTATGTAAATTAAATTTACTAGGCTTAAATTCATTGAAATACTCAAAAATCTCCTGTGAACAAACTTTATCAAAAGTTCCTATTAAGGGGTGAAGTGGGGGGTTAAAACAACTTTTTCTTCGGAGCTATTCCTTCTCCCTAGCCGTGTTGTTGTCCTTAAACATGTATTTTAGGTTCATTTTCCTTGTAAAAAGTTTTAATTCAGTTAACACAGAGCTTACATCTTCTTTTTTAGAGGGAACAAATTTAATACCTTTTATTAGTAAGGTGAAAATATTTTTATCAATATTAATACTAGCATAATTAAAAATATTAAAACCCTGGTAAGGCAGCAGCAACCCATCAAAAGAGCTTAGAATGTCTATTTCCTGCCTCACTTCATTAAGTGTTACTTGTAACTGTTCTTCCTCCACTTTTTCTGCGGCAGGAAACCTTTCCCCCTGGTAGGACCCTGACGTAAAAATTTCTTTTATTTTGTAACCTCTCGGATCTTCTTAAGGGTGGATTTTCTTGATCATACACACTTTCCATTACACTTTCTCTCTGAGGATTGCCCTGCCTGTTATCGAATATTTCAGCCCTTGAAATATTGTCTCCTTCATAACTTTCACCAAAGTAAGATTTTAGAAAGGGGTAAGCTGTTTGATTTCTATACTCATTCTCATCCCTAGCTAACTTTCTTTTTTTCCTTTCAATATTAATTTCTACTTGTTCCTCAACTTTGTCAAAAACCATATTATATTTCACAGAAACATTGTTAAAATGAACATCATTTAAAATAGCTCTGTTACATTTCTCAATATCAACAAGCATTTCTTTGACCTTATTATTGTTTAACTTAATAATAAATTCCATTTGTTCGAACCCATGACGGTCAAACATTTCTCATAATTCATCACATTCTTTCTGTCCCCTTTCAAGTCCATTAGGGAATTTATAAACCCTTAATCCCTTAGGTACTTTGCGGTTGACATCAGGGAAGAGGCGACAGCAACCGACGCAGGACTCAAGACTTTGGAATTCAGGCCGACTGAGGGCAACCTGCCAGCAGGATAACCCAAATGTAATGACTGCAACAGTGTAACATCTACATTTATGGTAAGTGTACACAACTGTACTTTTTTTGTCCATGTTCTTCTCCACGTCTTCTGTGCGAACGTCGAACAACCTAAAGTCACTATTGAACCAGTCCTGGAATCTATTTACATTATGCCCCACAGTGTCTGAAGTTGGTTTCTGTACACAAGGAATAGAGCTGGTCGTGACCGTTGTTAACATCGCCATGTTTCCCGTAGAGCCTCAATTTGTAGCTCCTGATGACGATTCACCCACAACACTGTCTTGTTGGCTCCCTTTGACCTCAGAGTCCTGTGCCTTCAGGTGTTGTAGTTTCTCAACAGCTTCCTGCAGTTGAGTTACTTTGTTTGTCAATGTGAGGACAAGCTAAAAAATGTTATTGTCCCAGAGAACTCTGTTCTAGACGTTGGTCAAGTTATTTGATCCATCGAAAGCATTGCTGTTAAGTTGTCTATCTCACCTTCGTTCTTGCTGGTTGGGATCGGAGCCGATCCTCGGCTCTGACTCAGCTATCTTCTATAGCTCGAGAGCTATTTACTGGCTCGAGGCTACCCCTTATCCCATGATGCCGAGCGATAGTTATCCAGATCTCGTTTGCCGCTTCAGCTGCGAGGTGTCGTTTTTCTGGCTCAGGCTCGTATAAAGTTTTTTGTATAACTTTATTACTCTAGGTTTCTATATTTTCAGTTTTTTTGTTAATGATTAGTCTTGTTTTTTGTGATAGCTAGTGTTTAGTTGTAGTATCCCTTCTTTTCCTTGAGAACTCATTTAATTTAGAGAGTTCTTCCCTACCCCTACCCCCCATCCTCTTCTTGTCAGGTTAGCCATTTTGGTTAGAGGCTTTCCTTCCACCTTTCTTTCATAGGCTAGCCTTTTAAGTTAGAGGCTTTCCTATTAAAAAAAAAAAAAAAAAAAAAAAAAAAACTTTAGCTATAGTCTTATTGTACAGTGTGTTTTTTGTGTAGACTGTATTTTGCTTTTGGTAGCTGTTGCTGTATTTGTTATTTCCTTCTTTCAGGATGTCAAAGGAATCCAAAGTGTCTGGATTCAAGAAGTGTGACTCATGCTGTCAGAAAATGTCTCTGACAGATGGGCACACTTCTTGCATCTATTGTTTAGGCGCTGTGCACCTGCAGGACTCTTGTTCTGTCTGCCATGCCTTTAGTCCAAGAGTCCTGCAGGAGCGTAAGAATAAGCTTCTTCTTAGGGGTCTTTTAAAACCCAAGGATTCACCAGCCAAGAGCTCTCAGCCTGTGAAATCCTGTAAATCTACCAAACCGTCGGCTCCAAGTTCGGAGCCGTCCTCGGTTCAGACTCTACCTTCTACTTCGGTTCCGGCTGGCACCAATAAGACTATCTCCCCATCAGCTCCATCAGAAACTTCGGAGCCTTCGCGGAGCCACAAGAGGCTGTGGTCCCCTTCACTGGAATCGGTACATTCGGCTCCTCGGTCTCCGTTGCTTCAGAGCGAGCGCAGTCACCGATCCTCTCACTCCTCTCGATCCTCTAGGCTGTCGGATCACGATGTGGAGAGAGTGGTCGGTAGGTTGCTAAAGTCGCAGGCACTTGCCAAGATGTTGTCCAGCCCCCCTCAACAGGTGTCGGCTCTGTCCACTTCTCTCATTGTTCCTCTGACTCCAATGAGTTCGGAGCCGGAGTTCGTTGGGGTTCGTGTAGTGGAACCGTCTGCTCTGATAACTCTGTCTCCTTCGGTTCTGACGTCGGCTCCGATCCCCTTGGTGGTGCCGTCCATCAAGGGATCTGGGCGCCGGGGTTCCCTCATCGGCTCCGAGGGGGCGAATGGCTTCAGACCCTTGCCCCGACCCTGTTCTCCCTCTCGGAGCTTCGGCGCAGGTGAGCTCGGCTCCTACATCAGCCTCGGAGCCATCTCCCTCGGTGCGGAGAAAGATTCCGATTTCTTCAGAACCGGAGCTTTCTCTGCATTGTGGCAGGGACGCCTTCGATGTCATGAGGAGTGTGCTGGCCACTGAGTCAGCTCCACTATCGGCCCCACCGGCTCTGTCCCCTGTATTGCCTGTGCCAACCTCTGCTCCTCCTCCAGACCCCAAGCATAGGGAACCGGCGCTCCAGGGCACCCCATTGGGTTTTTCCTCTTCTTCCGAGGCCTCCCCTGATCATTCAGAGGAGCCCCCTCATAAGAAGTGCAAGAGGAAGCGCATTGACTCTCCTGAGTCTGTCACTTCTGGTACAGACTTAGATGATTCGGAAGGGTTCCCGAGATCCCCCTCTGAAGATGTTTCCTTCTCAGTCATCATAGAAATGTTTAAGCAGAGGGGGAACTGCAATCCCCTAGCCCCTACCGAGGATGAGTCTGTATTTCTGGATGCGTTCGGTTCCCGACCTTCCACCTCCTGGGTTTCTCCGCCTTTCGATCCACTTATGTCCATGGTGGCTCGAAAGGCTAGGTCAGCTCCGGATACAGTGGAACCAACTCCGAGGAGACCTGGCAAATTCATCACAACACCCCAGGATAAGCAGTTCCTTACCAAAGGTGTTCCTGTTGATGGCATGGTGGTAGCAGCAGCCACCAAAAAAGAGTTAGCGGAGACCTCTTCATCTGTCCATCCTCCTAACAAGGAGTCTAGGACGATGGACAGATACGGGAAGCGAATGTTCGCTTCAACGACCTTTTCTATGAGGTCACTGAACTACTTATGTCATTTTACCCGGCTTCAGAGGGATCTCCTTAAAGAGCTCGGAGATTCCCTTCAAGATCCATCAGCTGAGAGGGCTCAAGCTAAAGTAGCTTCCCAGGTGGCGATGCTTAATTCTGTAGTTAACTCCTCCATGAGGCTCATTTCCTATGCAGCCGATGGTGCGAGTAGAGCTGCAGGTATGGGTGTGGCCCTTAGGAAGCATGCATGGATGCGGCTGTGTAATTTTGCAGAACTCTTTCGAGCGTCATTCACTAACACCCCCTTTGATGGTTCCTTTCTCTTTGGACCACAGGTGAAAGACACTTTGACTAGGTGTGAGCAAGAAGGCAAGACTCTCTATGCTGTGGGAGTCCATTTTTCCAGTCCTTCTAGACCGTAACCTAAAGGTCAGAAGAGTGGCAAAATGTGGTTCCGAAAATCCCAGGGAGCCTTGCCTGACACACGTAGCGATTTTTCCTCCAGGGGCAGAGGGGGAAACAATAACAACAGATGCCGCCCTCATGGCAGAGGGGGTCCGCAGAACCAGGACAACAGAGAATCCTTCTCTGATAAGCCCTTTCAGCATCCCTGAAGGGTTGCCCAGCTGCTCACCTCTGGAGACAGTCGGGGGAAGACTTTCACTGTACCCAAAAGCCTGGCAAAATTTAACACAAGACAGATGGGTACAGTCCATTATATTCGGAGGTTACAAAATTCCCTTCTGTCAACCCCCCCTTACCATCAAGGAAATCCCTTCCAGATGTTCCACCCAATCTGAAGGACCAAGCAGTAATAGAAGTTTCAAAACTGCTAGAAAAAAGAGTCATCCAGGAAGTCCCGGCAGACCAGCATGGATCCGGAACTTACTCAAGGTTCTTTTTGGTACTAAAAAGACAGGGGACTGGAGACCGATTCTGGATCTCAGCAGACTATAAACAGGTCTGTACAAAGAAATTTTCGGATAGTCACGCTACAGTCCATTCTACCCTTTCTGGGTCAGGACAATTCGTTGTGCTCGATAGATCTTCAAGAAGCGTACTACCACATCAAGATGGACAGGCGCTCCAGGAGATTTCTTTGCTTCCGGCTGGGAGCCAGTCATTACCAGTTCAGAGCTCTGCCTTTTGGTCTCACCACAGCCCCCAGGGTGTTCACCAAATGTATGGCAGTGGTCACGGCTCACCTGAGACATCGAGGATTCCAGGTGTTTCCATATCTAGAAGACTGGCTCCGCACTGCTACTACCAGGCATCAACTTTTACAAGCCAGGGACTACACAATCACAATCTGCTCCCAGCTAGGCATTACAGTAAACTTCGAAAAATCTGCCTTGTTGCCCTGTCAATCTATCACCTACATAGGAGCAGACTTGGACACAAGAAACATGTCCGCAAGGCTACCGCTAGAAAGGGTGTCTACAATTCGTCAACAAGTACAAATTCTAATGCAGAGCAAAAGAATCCAGATCAGGTTCGTCCTTCAAACTCTGAGCTCCATGATAGCAGCCATACTTCTAATCCCACTGGCCTGCTTTCACATGAGGATCCCTCAGTGGCTTCTGTTCACACAGTGGTCTTTCCAACAGCTGCCCATGTCTCACATGATCATGATTACAGAAGCATGCAAAAAGCACCTTTCCTGGTGGATGGTCTCCCCACTAGTGACTTAGGGCAGACACTTCACTCAGCCCCCTCCGGTAGCCACAGTGACCACAGACGCCTCCCTGATAGGGTGGGGGGGCATTATCAGGGCAGGACAGTCAAAGGCACCTGGCAGTCTCACGAGTACCATCTGCACATAAACGTCCTAGAAATGAGAGCAGTGCTCCTAGCGTTGCAAGCCCTCCTGGACTCTCTTCCTTCTGGGCCATTGCAATTCAAACAGACATGTCAGTGGTGTGTGGTACATCAACAAGCAGGGCGGAACCAGGTCTTACCCCCTGTGTCAAGAAGCACTCAGACTGTGGCAGTGGGTGATTTCCTCCCGTTTTCTGATTGCGACGCACATCCCTGGGAGGTCCAACGTCATAGCGGACAGGCTCAGCAGAGCTATCCTCATGCCTCACGAGTGGTCTCTGAATCAGGAAGTTGTGGATCTTATCTTCCGCAAATGGGGACAGCCTTGCTGCGATCTTTTTGCCACCCCCTTCAACAGCAAATGCAGCAACTACTTCTCCCTTCTTCCGCTTCCAGGTCACACACACCCAGAGACGCTCTAGTCCACGATTGGCCTTAGGGACTTCTTTATGCCTTTCCTCCGTTTCCCCTGATACCGAAACTCATACAGAAAGCAATATCATTGGGTTGCAAAATGACCCTCATTGCCCCCTACTGGCCTCGACCGATATGGTTCCCGTTCTCACCACTACCTTCTCGATCAGCCCTGGACTCTGGACCCGTTTCCGGATCTACTGATTCATCAATCAGGCGGGTTGCATCAATCCCTTCAGACTCTCCAGCTCACAGCTTGGTTGCTTCACTTCCAACCTTAGCCAGGCTTCCCAGCATTTTCCCGGCTGTACGTGAGATTATTGTCTCCTCTCACAAGTCCACAACCAGAAAAACTTATGCTAATAAATGGAAACATTTTTCTTGTTGGGCAGAGGCTAGGAACGTAGATCCCATTTCAGCCCCAGTCCACGAAATTCTGGAATTCCTAGCACAACTTTTTCATTCCGGGTCCGCTTTGGCTACAATCATGGTTCAATTAGCGGCCATTTCTAACTTTCATGTTGGTTTGTCAAATTTAAACATTGTCTCATAAGCTCTGTAAAGCTTTTCTTCAGAGGAACCACTCTCCTCAGGCCTCCAGTGAGAGATCCCCCTCTTCCTTGGGACCTTAATTTGGTACTAACTTCCTTAACTGTGCCCCCCTTTGAACCAGCAGCGTCCTGCTCCATTAAGTTTCTAATCTTGGAAGACACTCTTTCTGGTAGCTATTACTTCAGCCAGATGCGTCTCTGAACTTCAGGCATTATGTGTTCATCCTCCATACTTGTTTTTTCATAAGGACAGGGTTGCTCTGAGGACTAATCCTTCGTTTCTTCTGAAAGTCTGCTCAGAAAATAATTTAAACCAATCTATAGACCTTCCTGTGTTTTTCCCTAACCACACCAACAAGGCAGAGTACAAATTACACCAATTGGACGTTCATAGACAATTGCTTTTTTACCTGCATTGAACTAAGGAAATAAGGAAGTCGGACCAACTATTCCTTTCCTGTGCTCTAGGCAAACAAGATCTCCCAGTTTCCAAGGTAACCTTATCCAGGTGGTTGTCTCACACTATTACTTTCATCTATCAATTAAGGAACAAAGAGTTGCCTATCAAACCAAAATGTCATTCTACTAGGGCCTTGGCCACCTCTGTAGCCTTCCAATCTAGGTTGCCCATGGATTCTATTTGTGCGGCTGCTATGTGGGCAAATCCTCATACCTTTATTTCTCATTACAAGCTAGATATGGTCTCCATGAGCAGAGCTGACTTTGGTTCCACCGTTCTGAAGAGTCTGTTCCAATGAGCCGCCCAGGATTGTAGGTGCTAGGGATGCTTTCCCAACTAGCAAGAACAAAGGCGAGATACATAACTTCTTTATGTTTAGTTGTCTATCTACCATAACGTTCCATGTTAGTTGTCTTCATCTCGCCTTCTTTCTTGCATCCCACCCTCCGTCCCCCTGTCCTATTGGACCGAGAGGAGTCCCGGTTTCACTGGCTGAGTGTTCTCTGGTTGTTTCCTCTACTGACTTAGAGAGTATAACAGGTATACTCAACCTATTTGTTTTGGACAGGTTTATTCTCTGGCAATGTCTGGGGTTAGCTATTTCAAACGAGATCTGGGTAGCTATCACTAGGCATCATGGGATAAGGGGTAGTCTCATGCCAGTAAACAGCTCTGGAGCTATAGAAGATGGCCGAGTCGGAGCCGAGGATCGGCTCTGATCCCAACCAGCAAGAAAGACGGCAAGATGAAGACAACTAACATGGAACGTTATGGTAGGTTACATAACTTCTTTTTCTCTTCCAACACAGAAGGCATACCAATATCACTCATTTTCCTGCCCAGTCAAAAAGGAAAATTCCTGGTGTTTCAACTTTTTGAAAAATCTGTTAGTCTGGCAACACGCACCACTGGTAAAATAAAACTGTAGAAACCAAACCACCAGTGACCAAAGTGGAGAAAACACCACAAGGAACAAACAACCCACTCTGTGCTGTTGCCTCAAAAAAGTCCACAAGCATGAAATGATCCAAAGTATTGGTAAAAACACAGGTTTATTACTCCAGCCAGTCAAAGCAGTAAAATAGCTTAAAAACCATACAGAATAAATCAAACACAGCTGTAGTGTATCCAACACAGTCGAGCACTTTCGTCCTGCTCTAGGACTTCTTCAGAACTGTGTTTGCTAAAACCCACTCCCTCTTTTATACTGACAATTAACTAATTAAAATTTAAATCATATAAATACACAAGAGCTCCCAGCGGAACAAACACCTCTCGGCTTGTAAATAAAAATAAACTGCAAAGGCTAAGTAGGTAAACAGAGAGGTGACCACGGAACCATTCAAGCGCCAACTTGATCTTGTCTTGTGGTATACGGATAATCCAAGCGTAAAAAATGTACTATTAGGCATACAAACTTCGTATAAATTAAAAACGGAATATTTTATTGTTAAAATAAAGCATGCTGTAGGTAAGCGCTTTCACGTTAGCTTCGTCAGACCGTTATAATTCAAAAATACATCCAATTAAGACATATATATATATATATATCAGTCACATGTTCTACCTCCTAATTAAATGCAATTAACAATTAAAAGTTATACCCTGACTTTAAGTCAGATGCGTGTACCTTCCTAACTTGGAAGGTACATCATATCCTGATGTACAATGTTTTAAAATAAATACTTATAAAAAAACATATATATATATATATATATATATATATATATATATATATATATATATAGCGTTCGCATCTTCACATCTAAATATGCATCAAACATAAATGACATTAGCACAAAGTCCACCAGTATAATAAGTATACTATCACCATAGGATGAATATTTCAATGTGCATTTAGCATTAGAAGTATGTCGGGTATAAAAGCATTTTCTAAGATAGTATACTTATAATAAGTATACTATCACCATAGGATGAATATTTCAATGTGCATTTAGCATTAGAAGTATGTCAGGTATAAAAGCATTTTCTAAGATAAAATGTGCAATGCATTATAATATGACATCTTTAGATGCAACATATCTAAAAATGACTGCTATGCAAACTAATTGTATTCTCAGTTCATAACAAAATGCATTATTCAAATGGTCTCAAATAACTCATTGGCAAAATGAATGACATTTATATAAACTGCTAGGATGCAATACGCTCTAACTATCCATGGAATAATAAAGTGTGCATCCGGGGTGCATATGCATAAGACATATCCTTATCTCATTAACCATATAATTCATTCATAAATCATAGAAGCATCCAATACATAATTTAAAGATGCATCACATCTACATGACAATGAAGTACATAACTCTACATAGCCACATATATAGATTTAAATATGCATTGTGTAGCTGCTAAAGAGCAATAATATTAAAGGTCAAACGAATGAGGAAAACTGTATTTTTTACTATTAGCCACCGTGAAGCATAAAAAACTTTTATACAAAGTATAATGCAATAATAAAATAACATAAAAGACATAAAAACTCACAATGTTATAACTATAATATATTTAACTGTTGGCTATTTCAGAGTCCGAACCATAAAGATCTCTCATAATGCATTTTGTCTATCCATATTATATATGCAGGATGCATGAAAAATGAAGGAATTGAGGGACAACAATAGACACACAGAAATTTTTTGACAAACTAAGGGTCAATGGTGTAACCTATCTAAGAACCATTCATGACATATTTCATACTTTGGTGTGAAAAAAATGTGGGCTAAAGGCGGGAAAAACTTTAACCCAGCTGAATTCTAAATTAAAATGCAGTAAGTGAATGTATTGATTTAATAGTAATGCTTTAAATGGCTTAATTATATTGTTCAGAATCTGTATCCAGCTAATACTATCTCCAGATGCCAAAATTCTAATATACAATACATGCATATAAATACTACTCATATAAAAATATAAACGATGTATAAAATATTCTAAGTATCAGGAAAAAAGAAATAAATAATGTAGAAAGAGTTAAATGTACAAAAATAATGAAATCAACTAATATTAATACGTCTAGCTCTTAGAATGGGCTTAATAGAGGCTTGTTCATTCAGCCCTTTTCCTTATCTGCCCTCATTCTCATAATCCAATTAATTTCTTTGGTCTCTGTATGGTTACGTATGTTACCTTCTCTAATAGAGGGTTGTATATAATCAATAACCATGGAAGTAAAAGTATGGTCCTGGCCCATAGATACAACGTGCTTGGCTAAAGCATTAGTTAAATGTTGAATTCTAATGGCATATAGATGTTCGCTTATCCTGGTACGGAATGATCTATTAGTTTTGCCAATGTAAAAACGTTGGCATAGCTGACAGGTGGCTAAATAAACTATATTACAGGTACTACAATATGCTGAAATGTAAAATCTGAAACTCTGTCCCATGTCTGGATGCGTCACCTATGTCAATGTAAGTGCAATAATTGCACCTACCACATGGATGGGTGCCATTATATGGACTTGCGATAATTTTGTCCTTATTATAACACAATAATTTCTTGAGATTGGATTTGTTTTTGTATAAAAAACTTGGTTTCTCACATATAATCTGTAATATTTTGTTATCCATAGTAAGGATACGCCAATGGTTACTAATTAAATCCCTTATTTCTTGCACATCCCTTGTAAAAAAACAGGTATTTTTGTAAACTGACATGTGCTATCAACGTAATGCAGGTTAGACCTAGTTTGTGCAGAAAAATAAGGTTCTGCTCTTTCTTCTCTTAATTGATTAATGTGCACTAACCCCTTTGTGATCTCATAGTCTTTATAGCCACGTTTTATTAACCTTTGTTTGAATAAATTAATCTCATGCTGATATCCTTCATTACTTGCATTCAGGTGAGGAAATATGCATACTCTGTCCTTTGATGATATTTCTGAAGATATAATTCGGATGCATACTATGCCGATAAAGGAGTGAATTTCTATAACATTGTTTTCTAAATACTCCGGTATTAACATGTGTGTCCATAACACCTTCCACAAAGACATCTAAATATTCAATTCTGGTCCTGGAAGTGTGGGACGTGAATTTTAAGAATGTAGTCATGCTATTCATATATACTAAATATTCAGCCAACTCGTCAGTAGTACCCTCCCAAATCAGAAAGACATCGTCCACAATCCGTCGATAAAAGCGGACTTTTTCTTGGTGCCATGAGTTTACAAATAGTTGTCTTCCTCCCAGGCAGCTAAAAACATGTTGGCGTAACTATTGGCACATGATGTGCCCATAGCCATGCCATCACGTTGAACGTATATGTTATGTTCATACATGAATATATTATTCTCCAGAATAATTTCTAAAAATAAGCAGATGAGATCTATCTGTTTCTCTGTATATTCACTATGCCTAGTCAAATAGTTTTTGATAGTCATGACTCCCAGGTCATTAGGTATAATAGTGAATAAGGATTGTATATCCAACGTTACAAAGATCATGTTTGAATTCAATTGTACTTCATTACAAAATTTATAGAGATCTAATAAGAACTGTTTGTGTTCTTTAAAATAAATTGATTCTTATCTATCACTGGCCTCAAATATTTCTCTACATATAAAGAGAAGGGTACGGTGCACCATCCCCTACCTGAGACAATAGGTCTCATAGGTGGATTAGCTCCATCTTTATGAATTTTTGTAATACCCTGTATATGTGGTACAATTGGATAATCAACTTGCAAAAATTTTGCTAATTCAGTATTAATACTAAAACTAATAACTAACTCATTTATCATATTATGTATCTTATATTTGATCTCGTCCACTTCTTGTTCTTGTATAATGCCATAATAGTTGTGATCATTAAGCATATTAATCATGGCTTTATTATATTGTGCCTTATCCATAACCACTAGTGGCCCTCCCTTGTCAGCTGGTCTGAAGACGAGGGTACCGTCCTGTTGTAATCTACGTAATGCTTTCCTCTCATTCCAATTTAAATTATTGCTATATCTCTTCCTATTAGAATGCTTAACATACGTGTCACCCTAAGCCTTATACAGGTCATCTTCAACTAAATTATAAAAAGCTTCAACATGGGGATGACTCTGTGGAACATATTCGCTTGGTCTCTTAAAATTTTGACCATGCTGAAAATTATTATGGTCTCCAAATTAATAACAAAGCATGACATTTCTAATAAAAACTTTTACATCTATTAATACATCTGTAAGCTTACTATATGTAGTTGGAATAAAGCTAAGTCCTTTATTAAGTACGTTGACCTCATCAGGGTCCAAGTCTCTATGAGAAATATTACAAACTAGACAATCCTCGTCTGGTTCCACATTTTCTTCAAAGTCTGATTGGATGTTCTTTCTTCTGATGACTTCCTTTTTTGCCGCCCTCAGCTTATGGATCGATTCCTTCTGACCCCCCTCTCCATGGCTATGGGAAGGGGGAAATCAGGTAAACCCATCATATACTGAGGCCCTTGATGAAAAATTGGGTTATATCCCACTGAGTTATTGGTCTTGGGCTGGACTACTGATTGAGGTTGCAAAATAGTACCTGAGGGAGAGTTGTCTTCATTAGAAATAGCATGTATGTTGGGTAAAAGGGTGTCCTTAGGTGTATTTGACAGATTTGGATCAATTTGTTTATCAGTCATGACCTCTGTTGTGGTCGATTTGCAATGTGTCAATATATGTAGCCTTGTTCGTTGCCTTACCAGTTTCCGGTGTGAAGTTTTGCCCAGGTCTAGGCCAAGTAAATACTTGGCCGACTCGAAAATCTTGAATATCCCTATCTATTTTGTTCCTTTTCTGCTGCAACAATCGTCTTTCAAACACTTCTACACCATCCAGGACATTAGACAGTGCTTTGTCAACTAAAGTATTCGGATAATGGAAGTACATATCTTTTTGTTGATCTAGTATAGACTCGATCAACTGTTCTTCAACTGGTTGAAAAAATTCTAGCAATAAATGAATATAATTTTTGCTCACCTCCAAATTTAATCTCTGCCATTTAGTGAGCAGCTCCGGATATTGGTCACCATATGTCTGCATTTTTAGTACCCTCAGACCTCTCAGTATAATGTTCTTGCGAAGACATATAATAAAAAAGAACCTAGTTCAGTAAACAACACTTCTTTCATTTACAGAAATATTAAAATTTACTACACACTTTTTAACAGATTCTGTAGGGTTAACATGATTTAAATTTTAAGTAGTTAATTGTCAGTATAAAAGAGGGAGTGGGTTTTAGCAAACACAGTTCTGAAGAAGTCCTAGAGCAGTTTGAAAGCGAATGACTGTGTTGGATACACTATAGTTGTGTTCTATTTATTCTGTATGGTTTTTAAGCTATTTTACTGCTTTGACTGGCTGGAGTAATAAACCTGTGTTTTTACCAATATTTTGGATCATTTCATGCCTGTGGATTTTTTTTCGGCAACAGCACAGAGTGGGTTGTTTGTTCCTTGTGGTGTTTTCTCCACTCTGGTCACTGGTGGTTTGGTTTCTACATCCTGAGACTTAGCAATTTAGTCATGGTGTAAACTTGAGAATACCCATCCAGTCATCTAGCTTTAGTTTGCATGAAGATATTGGATCACATTTTAACGTGCAGAGTTGCTGGCTGATGACGCAATCTCTTAATCACATTCTGTTTATCTGCTGATGAAGGTTTAGATCTGAGACAGTGGAGGACAAAGGCCACTTGATCTCTAATGGTACAAATCCCCCCTCTTCAGGAGTTAATAAGTCAGAGTACAGACACAGGGCTTTCTGTTTTCCTCTTTAAGATCAGATAACGTTTTGGAGCTTTTTGAGTTTGATATGTCACGTGAGATGCATAACCAAATTTTGAGTTGTATTCTATAGTGCATCCGATCAGTGCTTGAATAAAGGAGAATAATAGCCTCTTTGGATCCGAATGAAATACATTCGGCTATCAGTTGTATTAAGTAGAATTTTCTGACTGCAGTTGTCACATGATTGGGATTGGGAGCCAATAACCTAAGTGCCCAGTTCCCTGACTACCTTTTTGTTAAGTATGGCTGAACTTTCTATATTGTATGTTTTGGGTAATTTCATTTTTCTGAACTTTCATATCAAATATTATCATAACTTCAGAATTGTACCATTTTTTGTTATATTTTCCCTTCTATGTTCTCCTGTTGCATCCGTGCTATTGCAGATCAAGTCATTTCCTGCTTAAAGCTGATTATTTCTCCGAAAATTAGATGTTTAAACAGATTCATCATCAAAATTATTTTTCCTTAACTTTGGTGAGAAAATGGAGCAATTTTAATCAAAATATTTTAACCCTCTTTTTTTCTTACTGTGTAGCAGATGGGAAGATTCAGGTAGTAAAATATGAAATTTTGTGACAGCTTCATTTGAGGAGCTGTTAAAATATTAGGCTTGGTCGATACCCTTTTTGCGTGTTAGTGTGTCATAACGTAATTTTGCTAAATAGTGAACATATGGATAAATATTCCCTTGGTTGAAGAATTTGAGATTTCTTGATATATTAGACCATTGTAGATATTTGGCTGGGCAGATTTGCTCAAAGCACTAGTTACACATCTACAGCTAATATAATCAAAACATCCTTGAGTAAACCTGCAGTTTTGGCAGGCATTTTAAGAAATGATATACAAATTTTGGGATTGCTGTTTAGTGCTTTTTCCAAGGAGTGTCCAACCTCATGAACACATATACACATAATAAAGTATTCTGATAAATGTTTTCCACTTTTCCGTTGCACAGATAAATTTCATCTCATCAGCCTCTTCCTGTTTGTGTCAAGTCTGGAAACAAACATACACTCTTATTGCCTTTTCAGTCTTGTTGTACTCATTGTGTAACTTGCTGTAATGCCTGTTCTTCCCCTTCAAAACTGGTTACTTAATTTAACTATATAAATGGAGTATGTTCAGTCTGTGATTCATTAGGGACAGATGTATTTTATATTTTTGGAGTTGAGTAAATTCTTTGACAGAAGTATGAAATTGAAGAATGTCGCAGTATTATTAACTCAGTTATCACAGATGCCAGGATTATTTGGAATTTATGATTTTTTAAAAGGAAAGCAAAGCTTTCTTTTCAATTCTGTCAGTATTAATGAAATGTGCTGGCTGGATTTAAAAGCTGTTCTAGTTGATGCATTTGGTGTTAACAGAAGATATGCAAACACCTTTAACTCAACACAAAGTTCCAGAGAATATTTTATGAATTGGAAAATGATATGGGGCACAATTCTGGACATTACTTATGTGTAAACAGAATCTCCAGGTTTATTTGTCAAAATAACAGCTTTTATTTTACTGACATTTTGTTATACTTTCTTTCTAAAAGTCAGAATTATTTGATTCTGTAGTTGTATGCTGTCTTTTCAAAATGTATTCTTATGTTTTGGGTCTCATACATACATAATTCAGATATTGACTTAGAGAGCTCATAGTTTGTGAACAGAAAGATTTCCATTATTTGGAAAATAGTTGATTTGCTTTGTGTGATTTAAATTACAGAAAGTTTTTACTGAAGATGGAAGATGCTACTCTTATGAAAAACTTTGCATATGCACAGGTGCCAGGCCAAAGCTGATTGCCAAAGAAAATCCTTTTGTTTTAGGAATCCGTGATACAGACAGCGCACAGGTAACATTTAGTGATACTTGTGTGCTTTTTGTTTGCTTGTGTGTCTGTCATGTCTGTCTGTTTGTCTATCTTTCTGGATTTGTATGTGTGTGCGTTTGAGAGTGAGTGCAATGTATGTTCATAATGTATCTGTAGATGTCCTTCCAAGACCACTGTTGCAGTATTACTGACTAACTGGGACATCCTGCCAAGGATAGCTGTTCATCTGGTCAGCATGCCAAAAGCCTGGGTTCCTACTTTTGATGCTGTACGTTTGAAGTATGACTTAAGCCCAAAGGTGGGAGGTACATAAGGAACAAATTACCTTCCCTTACACCAGCCCAAATTCAGAACTTTGCTTCTTGAGTCTGTGAGATACATGCTGTGTGTACAGCTTCCTAGCTATTGAGCAGATAAGTACCTTGTTGATGACCCCTCCTTTTATTATTGTTCTTCTTAATTATCATACATGTTATCGAAGAGACAGAAATATGACTGTAGGGGGCAAATTCTTCACTGGGATTGCAATCGAAATCGAAAAAAAAAAAAAAGTCTAAGAGGGCTTCTGCTGTTCATCCTGTCCCGGATGTCTCTGTTGTATCTCATGAGGATTCCTGTGACCATCTGGTTCCTACAGTTGCTTCCTGTATCTCAATGATGGTGAACCTTTTGGGCTTGGTGTGTCAAAAATTTGGAAATGCCTATCATGCCCCCCCCCCCCCAACCGAACAGAAGAGAAACAATTCTTTACATATTCATTTATTTAAAAAAATACAGTCCAATTGTGCGCTGCCATGTATTATAAATGTAAAATAAAAATCAGTGACTTACAATAGAGAAAATGATATGTGCAGTGATAATTGGGCTTAAAATAGTGCACCAATAAATTACCCTGCTTTTAGTAGTAATTTTAAATTCAACTGAAAAAATATGGACTACATTGCATTTGATTTTATTAACATCAGTTAATAGCTTTTTTGTTGCTGAGTTTTAATAGGTAAGTGCACAGTCTCATATTTCTTGTATTTTTGTTCATTCAGTATCTTTGGTAATTTGGGTGTTACTGGTGTGTCACCCAAAACGTCATAGCATGTCACCTTTGACATGTGTGTCATAGGTTCACTATTAGTGCTATCTTGACCCTGTTGGAGGCTAATATCCTCAAATTTTAGTTAGAGGGGGAAGGTACCTGGTTCCCTGATTTAAGTCTATCTGGGCTCTGAGTGTTTTTATTTTTTTATTTTTTTTTTTTTCAGGCAGTCAGGCAGGCATTCCATTGAAGAAAAAGCAGAAGACCAAACACACTTTGCCTACCCAGAAAAAAAGGAATTCTTGGGAGGAAAGGCACAAATTTACATAGGGGCTCTTTAAAGCTGTTATGTCTCTCAAGCCCCCTCAATACTTTTAGGCTGCTCCTTTTGCTGTTCGTCCATCTTCCATCCCTTTAAAGTAACAGAGAAGACTCTTCCTGTGAGGATGAAGATCAGGATTTAGAAGATAATTCTGTGGCAGTTCTAGTTTAGAACCTCAAAATCTCGAAAGGTCAAAATTCACATACTCAAGCATGCAAAACCCCAAAAGAATCACATCATTAAGAAATCGGGTGTGGGACCTGCTCTCATTTCCATTCCCCTCCATCAGGATTAATTTTATCCTCTTTCAGCCACTATATGTTCCTAATTTACAAACGTTTTCTTCACTGGTGGATCTAGTCAGATGATCACTTCCTAGACAGACTGTCCTAGAAATGAGAGCGGTCATACTTGCGTTGCAAGCCTTTCAGGATATTCCCCCTCTGGGGACTACTGCAATGCACACCTACAACATGTCAGTAACTTAGTATGTCAAGCAGACAAGGAGGAGCCCATTCTTACTCCTTGTGCAGAAAGGCCATAAGTGTTTGGGAATGGGTGATTTCTTCAAACCACTTTCTAAATGCAGTACACTACTTGGGTCCCCAAATCCCTAATTACTTCTTCCGTACTTAATGGATTACCACCTATGTGGTAATTTGTGGGCACTTTGTTTTTCCCAAAGGGGATGACTATGCACTTTTTGGTATTTAGCTTTAGGCCATGGCTCTGGTATCAGTTATCCGTCTCTGTGAGACCCTTTTGGAGGATGCTTGTGTCAGTCGGCGAGTCGATTATGGCACCCAGTTTGCAGTCATCTGCGAACTTGGTCAGCCATAGTCCTCCCATGTTAGCCTGTACCTCAGAGAAATATATACCGAACAAGAGAGGTCCCTGGACTGAGCCCTGTGGGACGCCACTTGTAACTGGTTTAGAGTCTGACATGGCACCTGCAATTCTGACCATGTGGGTTCTATCCCTGAGCCAGGTTGCAACCCATCTTGTGACATAGGGGTTGATATTTAAGCTGGTGAGCTTATTTATGATGCCCGAGTGAGCTTATTTATGATGCCCGAGTGGGGTATTGTGTCGAAGGCTTTTGCGAGGTCCAGGTAGGCTGTGTGGACTACCTTCCCTTCATCTATGGCCTTGGTGACTGTTTCAAAGAAGTCGACCAGGTTCAAGAAGCAAGATCTGCCCTTAACAAAGCCGAATTGGGTAGGATCCAGTGTTTGGAGGTTCCCAATGTCTTTGTTTATGAGTTCCATGATGATACGCTCCATAGCTTTGCAGACCAGGCTAGTCAGGCTTATAGGGCGATAATTTCCGGGGTCCATTGTGGCACCACCTTTGTGGAGTGGGACCACTGTTGCTGTACGCCATTCCTTGGGTAAATATCCTGTAGTAAGGCTGAGATTGAGCAGTGACTTTATGTGAGGGTTCAGTTCTTCTTGGAGCTCATGTAAGATGCAGCCCGGGACACCGTCTGGTCCCATTGATGCTGTGTTTTTTGCTTTGGAGAGGGCAGCTCTCACCTGTGCATCTGTGATGTCAGGGAGGCTACACTTTGTTGGGATAGACATTTGCTCTTTTGGGGGGAAGGGAGGGAGAAGTTTGCACTGAACCTGTCTGCCAGGATGTTGGCAATGTCTGTGGGTTCAGTGTATTTTTTGTCATTTTGCACTAACTCAGAGCATATCTGGGAGTTGCCACCCAGGTTCCTGACATAACTAAAGAAGGCCTTGTGATTATCTTTAGCATCTTGTGCAATTTTTCTTTCGATGCTGGCCTTAGATGATTTTATGAGGGATCGTAGTTTCTTGCTAGTACTGATCAGAGATGCCTTCCCTTCTTGGGATTTTGCTCTATCATGTAGTAGCTTCCTCCTTCTGTTGTATATTTTATTTATGGCTGGGGTCCACCAGACATTGCATAGACATTACAAGTCAAGTAACTTGTTAAAAGAAACCTAAGAATGTTTTTGACTGTGTTATTTAACCATGTCTCCATTGTATTTTGTTTAGATGTGTTAGTGAAGCAGTGAATTAACTATTCCTGCACTAAACTGCAAATACTTTTTTCTTTTCTGCTGTACAGCCGTGCAAGCATGTGTGTGTTACTGCAGCATCATGTAATTCAATACAAACAAGAGAAAATGTCATTATTGGCTGTATTCCACAGTGTGTTTCAAAGCATGGGCTGTACGTTACCATATCATTTTGACCAATATATTAAGATTCAGAGCTCAGCATCTGTTTTATTGTATGGTAGACTGATATAATAAATAGTATTATTCTAAAAGTAGTACATATTGCTTGCCAGCTCATTTACTTTCCTTGTATTTAGAAAATTTTAATTGGTTATTAACTGCAATTTGGGGCTTTAAAAAAGAAAAGAACAACTTTTCTTCATCCCAAAAAAATCAAGTGTGCAATGAAGAGTCACTTGAAATTTGTAGGTGTCTACTGGCCTTCAGCTAGGACATTACATTGTAGATATATCCTAGTGTCAGAAGTCTCATTAACTGTTTTTAATAGGTAAAAAAAACATTTGTGCATCAGGAACAGTTGAAGCATATTCATGTGACACATTGCATGATTATAATCTTGTAAGGATTGCTTTCAGGTCAGTACACCCCTCCCCCTCTTTTTTCCAGGTTTTTTTTTTTCCTTAAGTGTTTTGCTGTGAGATAGTATGCATTGGAAGAGGACAGGATTAAATGATGCTGCTTCTGAAACATAAATATAGTAGGTTTTAGCTGCCTGGTAATTAGGCCTTTTTCATGTCAGATTCTGACATCTAGCTTCTCATCAACTTGCCAAGAGCTTGTTCATATATTAGTAAGAAGTTAATATCATTACTGCTGAACCGGTGCCAACATGGGAGCTATTCATAGTGTACATTGTTCCTGTGATTCTCAACTTTATCCAGGATTGTAGGGGAGTAGACGTCTATACATGTATTCACTGAAAGATGGAAAAACTGATCACTGAATGGACACACACACACACACACACACACACACACACACACACACACTCTCATTCCTCCCCACACTGCATTACCCTTGAGGGCAGTTTAGACGATCACCAGTTAAATTACAGCATGTTTTCTAGATGTGTGTAGAAATTACAGCACCCACTGAAAACCCATGTTTATTGCAAGGAGAGTATCTAGACTTCACACGGGGCGCCCCAACTGGGAAATGAACTGCATAACCAGTACTATGTGGCAACAGAGCTAACTGCTATGACATTGTGCTGCCCTTCCTTACTTTTGATTGATTTTCTTTTAATGTTTTCTGGGTTTACGTATTCTGATGGGCATTTCTTGCTGCATTCTCTTCATTCTTTAGACAAAGTCCATTCTGTTTGCTTCTGTGGTGTCAGCAGGCAGTAGAATAAATTGGCAGAAGAAAATGGGATTTTAGCTGTTGCTTGGGATTCTTTGTCAGTGGAATATGAAATTAAGGGTGTATACTCAAATAGGGTGAATTACTAAAAAGACAGGTTACATATATTTTGTTTGGCTTTTACAGCTCTGCTTCCCTTAAAGATGTTTGAATCTTTACCCAACGAGCTTGAATTTCATGATTGACAGGCAAATGCTCTTTTTAGCATCCTTGAGTTTAGTTACTTTTATCATGTGGTGATTTTCCATTTTCCATTTCCGCACTGTAGCACATTGAAGTGTGATCTCGGAGTTGGTATATTTAAGTAGCGGGGTGTGTGGGGGATGCAGGGGAGCTTGCCCCCCCCCCCCCGCTTAAACCCTTTACTTTAACTTTTTTTGTTTTAAATATTCATTTTTAATATATTTGAACATTTGAAAGTTCGATCACTAAAGTTCGATCTTTAGTGATTCAAACTTTTAAGCGTTCAAATATATAAAATAGACCCTTTTTATTTTGGTGGTAAAGGTTGTGTTATTTACTTTTAAAAGATGGGGTAATTGTTTAAAGTGCTTTTTACTGTGTTTTAATGTGGAAAAAGTTACTTTTCTATAACTTACCTTTTTTTAAACAACTATTACTGTTAGGCTTTCCCGGGAATCTGACACCTTTTACAGCTTAACCATAGAACAGCCTACCCAGTTCCATCTTCTTCCAACCACGAAAAGAAAAGAAATTGTTAAGCAGGCTGATAACATGCCCCCTCCCGGTGATTGACTCTGCTGTAACCAAAGCTGATTCCTCTAATCATCTTTTTCCATGGGTCCTGCTGGCGTAGTCCTTACAGCCACCATAGAATTGGAAGTTATACATATCCTCTGCAGTTGTTGGCGTGTTCTTGGTGGGCAAGAGAGAGAACTCCTGTCAGTCCTGGGAAAAGAAGCAGAAAATGCCACTGTGCTTTGCCAGAATGCTGTGCCCATCTTCTGGGATGTTTCTGCCAGTAAATGTGGGTTTGTCTGTTCAGAAATTTCTGCCAAATGGAAAACTTAAACATATCCTTTCTGTCTCAGTTACCCCGATTAGGACTAATTTATTGGGCTAGGCTTAGGGGTTAGTGTTGGCTGTTGACCATTACTGTATGTCTGTTTCAGGTAAAAGAAAAATAGATTCTTCATTTTCTGAAGAGATTCAAGAGTTTGAACCTCAAAATGATTCTCAAAGCACAGATTATGTGTTGTCTGCACAGAATTCTAATTCAGATTTTGAGGAGAGTGTGGCTTAGATCAGTATGTTTGAAGGACTTTCTTTTTCTGAAACGATTTCAAGAATGAATCATTTGTTTCAGTAGGAAAACGGTCATGTTTGTCAGTCCCCAGAAAGTGTGATTTGTTACAGCTGGAATATCTAGAAGCTACTCCTGTTCCTCCTCTTCTATCTGCTTTGGAGGATGTTATTATCACAACCTGCAGCTTCCTTGACAGCAAGCCTGCTACCCTCCCAAAAACTATATAAAATGCCTCAGTCTTTTCAGTTTTTATACACTCATGCCAGATTTGATCCAGCTGCTGTTAAACATTTGGTTGATACTAATCCCCATTCTTCTGAGAAGTATGGGAAGGGCGATGATAAATTTGGGGGAGAAGTGTGTTTTTTTGTAACACTTCTTTTTAGAATTTGTAACTGTCAACTTGTATGTTGAAGTTTATGCTTGCCTCTTGCGAGGACATGAGGAATATTTTGACATCTGCTCTGTTTAACTGAGTGCCTCCTGTGCCTTAAGTGACTATTCACTGTTTGAAATGTGCTTATGATTCTCCTGATGCACCTCCACGGCTGCTGACGCAGGAACTGTTAAGATGAGCTTTGTCTGGCTGCATTCTCAAAACCTTCCAGAGGTTGTCAAAAATGAGATTTTAAATTCTTCTTTGGATAGATTAGTAGTTTTTGGACCTTCTGCTGCAGAGATCATTAAAAGTTTGCTAAGAGAGGAAAGCTCATTCAAGAGATCCCTGAGACTTTTCAATCTATTTGCTAAGGGATTCAGTGCTCCCTCCACAACTTTTTTAAAAAGCAAAATAAACAGTCCCAGCAAGCTGCTGGTAAGCAAATGTTTACAAAGCAATGTCATGGAGGTTCCAGAAAGAAAGCAGGGAGCCTCCTAGAATAAAGGACAGTATAATAAGTCTGAACAAATTACTCTATGAAGGATTTCTACACCCAAACCCTGACAGTTCTTTAATCCATCTAGAAAGTCTGAACCACAGTTTCTCTCTTTAGTGGCAGTTAATTTTAGACAGATGGGTTCTGACAATAATCTGTTAAGGCTACAGATGGCAGTGGGAATTTCTTCTTCCTTTTTAGGGGAATTCTTCCTCACCAGACTTAACAGACTCGTCTTTTTTTTCTACTGCCATTCATCATGTGCTTTCTTGGGGGGGTGATGGAAGCTGTCCCTCCTCCTTCTCTTCCTCAGTTAGAAGGAAGGGTTTTTATTCCAGGATGGTTCCTAGTGCCAAAGAAAGAAAGAATCTTGGGGACCAGTTCTGGATCTTTTTTTTTTGTGTGATGGTGATAGTTAAAAATGTTGTCTTGTCGTAACTTATCTCCTATTCCTCATTTGAGTTTTAGATTTATAAGATGCAAATCACCACATTGCTATTGATCCAGATTTCAGATGTTTCTTAGTCTTCTGTTCCTAGGTAACATTCACCTGTCTGCCTTACCCAGTGGTCTATCTGCTGCTCCAGTGGTGTGTACAGATTGTCTGGTTTCTATGAAGATTGTCTGGTTCCTATGATAGCCTAGGGCTGACTGCAAGGTATTTACATGTTTCCATATTTAGATGATGGTTCTTATCTTTACAGAGTCTTTTTCAAAATGTCAGGAATCTCTCTCTTTTGGGAATGGGATCTCCTCCACAAGTTGAGATTCTAAGAGAACTTACATAAGTCTTTTCTGACTACCTCCTTGAAAGATTGTTTTCTTGGGGTGTCTCCTGATTAACTCAATTCAAACAGCTTTTCTTCTGCGGAAAAAAAATCTGTATTTAGATCTGTACCTGGGTTTTTCCTCTCAGGCTACCGTCTCAGCAAGGGAGTTCCTCAAGATTCTAGGTCTCATGGTAGCTATGATGTTCATGATATGTCTTGGAAGACTCCACATGAGAAAAATCCAATGCTACCTGAAACCTATTTGGTCCCAGCATTAGCATCCCCTGACTTTTCAAATTCTAGTTTTGTGATTTGTGGAAAGGGAGACTTGGTGGGGAGACACCAAATTTCTCAGATTCCAGGTATCCCATTGTCCTTTCTAGCTCCAGCACAGTCACAACAGACATGTCAGAATTTTCATGGGACGATGCGTCTTTGGGTATAAAAGTGCAGAGTCTTTGGAGCAAAAACAACCAAATCACACAAACATAAACGATATTAGCTGCTACAAATGTTTGTTCTCTCAAACATGTATGGTCTGTGGGACCTCTGCAAGTGTTTGCATGCAACATCACAGTCAGACTAGCCTGGTTAGCTTGGGATATAGCTTCACACCATAGTCTCACTCTATAGGCACCCTACATTCTTTTGGAGCAAAATTGTGTGGCAGAAAAGCTAAGTATGTCAAGGGAAGACCCACACAATCAGAGGATCTTTTAAGATTTGATCCACCTTTGGAGAGTTCCTCAAGTAGATGTGTTTTACCTCCACTCTGAACAATCCACAGGCACGATTCTGCTCTAGGACTCTATTCAAGAAAGTCTGGAAGACAGATGCCTTTTCCTTTCCTTGACCAGGAATGTTCCTGTATACTTTTCTACGCTTTCCACTGATATCCAGAGTAATTCTGAAGGCTCAGAAGGAATCCCTCAAGATAGTGACTCCCTTCTGGCCCAGGCAACAGTAGTTCTTTTAGAAATGGCCATGGGCAATTACCACAAGCTTCCTCACTGATTGGATTTACTCACACAAGATCAGGGATGTTTGATACACCCCAACCCCAGTCAACTTCAACTGACTGCCTAGATGATAGGGTCTTTAATTTCTTTAGGCACCTGTTTATTGAGGATGTGTAGCAGGTACTAAAAGAAACAAGAAAGGTTCTTACTAGAAAATCATATATTCGCAAATGGAAAAGGTATCCTAGCTGGTACCGGCAGTATAACCAGTAACCATTCAGGGGTGGTAGTTCTCTGGTCTTACTATAGTTGTGTGAGCTACTTTCTGATTACCTTTCTTACTCCTCCATCAAGGTTCATTTATTGTCCATTTCAGCACGTCTGCTCGTGGGTCCTCTTCTTTCAATGCATTCTCATATTAAAATGTATTTGACAGTGGTTTTGTACAAGAGGCCTCCAAGAAAATGGGTGGCCCCCTCCTTGTGATCTTACTTTTGTGTTAGAAAAGCTGACATTTACTCCATTTGAACCAGCTACTCTAGCTGACCTGTGATTCTTAACCTGGAAAACCATTTTACTGATTGCTCTGACCTCTGCAAAAAGAGCATTGGAGTTGCAAGCTCTTGTGGTGAGTCAGCCCTGTCTCATTTTCCACAGTCAGGATTTCTTTGAAAACTAATCTTTCTTATAATCAAAGTGGCAGCCAAGTTTACTTTAAGCCACTGTCCATCTCTTTGTTTTCTTAGAAATGAGGGAGAAAGGATATGCCATATCCTGAGTGTACTCCGATAACTTTTGTACTGTCTTGACAGAGCTAAATCTTTCAGATCCTCGGATCAGTAATTCATTTCTTGTGAAGGTGGGAAGAAAGGATAACCTTCATCAAAGCAGACTATTTCCAAATGGTTGTCTCAGGTTGCTACCTTTTGTTTTTCTCACCACAGCAAAACTGTTGCAAGCAGGGTCAAGACACAATCTTCTAAAGCCAAGACTTCATCTGTGGCTTTTTGGAAAGAACTGGACTCTGGAAGTATTCTAGAAGCAACAACTTTATCTTTTCTACGTGTTCTAGGAAGCAGTACAAGCTGGATTCCTTCTTCAGGTCTAGATCAGACTTTGCTGGTACCATTCTCCAAGGGCTTTTGGACCCTTCCCCTTCCACCTCCCAGTTATTCTAAGCTATGGTAGTTTATTTTTATAGCTTAGACTACTGCAGAAGTAATCAGTAAGAAGAACATAGTATAGTTGTGCAAGTAGACTTTACATAACAGTAGATGTTTGAATGGTCACTGTTGCAGTAGCCACTCAATTCCTCCATTCCCCTTGTTTTTTGGTACTGGTGTGTGGACATCTTGTTTTTTTCTTTATTGTTCCTAACAATATTATGTCAGGGTTTATACTCCCTCTCAGTTGGCATGAAAGTCCTGAAGGGCTTAGCTCCCAAACTAGTGTTTTATCCAGCTCAGCTTGAGCTGCCTAACTGTTTGGACACATGGAAGTTGCCCTGAAGCTTTCAAAGATGGCTGGCTGTTATAATCCACATAGCATAGGCCAGTTAGTGGCTGTCCAGTTTTTCTGCATAATGGTAGAGACCAGTACATTGTCCAGGATGAGAGGGGTACTTTTATCTGGTTCTAGTTCTTCTCAACATCCCTATTATATGGAAGGGACTCTTTGGATCCCATACCTCTATGCTCTTGCAGGAGAACTGTTTAGTGTTTACGTCTTGTGATCTTACAGCTTAATGACCAGGATTCTCCCTTTGGTTTCCTCTTGTTTAGTGGAGTTGGATACCACTCTCTGCAGCGGGTTGCTCTTTAATATTCCCAAGTGACTGTTGAGGCCAAATCCTGGAAAGAGAACTGTGAGTACCCTTGGGAAGGAGGGAGGCTGGCTTCGTGTAGCCCTGGCTTGGGATTCCTAAGGGTGCATTAATGCAGGGATATCCCTTTACTTCGTATTGGTCTCGTGGGACTACAGTGTGTTTTCAAGATGCTTTACTTGGTTCCTGCACAGTTTATTGTCTTTTTCAATGCAAACCTGTGCTGTCCCATTGCTAGCTGCATCTGTCATTTGAGTAGCCCCAGGAGTTCATATGACAGCATAAATATGGACATGGTTTGAGACTTGATTGTATTCTCTGGGCTTGCATGAATGCAGTAATATTCTTCATGATGCTATGGTATTATGTCTGAGAATATATGGATTACTGTGGAATAAGTCTGTGGCAGCAGACCTACCTCAGTGTGTTATTCCCATGCAGTGAGACCCATGATGACATTAACCAGTGAACCATGAGTGGGACCCATTATGTTGCTGTCTAAAAGTTTGCTTATAGGTATTTTCTTGCCTAGGCACTCTTTTAGTTTTAGTCATTGGCAGGGGGTTTTGTCCATTTAGAGCTAAGGTGGGTACTACTGATATTATTCCATTGTGTCTAGTTTCATCTGGAGCCTCTGTTCTCTTTTTGGCACTGCAGTCAGTTCACAGTGTGTTACCTTATTAAACGAAGAGACCAAGTGAGACCAGTGCCCCTTTGTGTGTAGTGATTGATTGTGTGTAGTCTTAATTTGGTTGATTGGGCTTCTGTTTTTCAGTAGTTCAGTAGTTGACATTTTTTCTGGGTAGTGTGAACCACATTGCTAAGTCTTCTCCTGGAGCTGCATCTTCAGGGACCATAGTTAAACAGAGTATCCAGAAGTTAAGCACTCTTCAGACTAGCCCTTCTGCTGCTATCAGGATTATACCACTTCCCTTCTCCAGCACAGTATAGCAAGTTGAAAATTAGGAGTTTTAGGTGGTGGTGGTTGTATATTTTCTGGTTACTCTCACTGATTCCACATTTCATTAGAGTTCTGAAGGGAAGATCATTCTCTTTCCCTCTACTTTTTGATGGACAAGTTTAAATATGTATTTGGTCTTACAGTCCATGAATGGTGAAGGACATTCCCTTTGCTTTAGTCAAAGATGGTACCCCTTGATTGGGGCAATTACTTGCTCCAGCTCAGAGCTCAACTCGGGGGACATGAAACTTTTGGAAAGCCATCAGCTCAGGCCTCCAAGTGAAAACACGTCTTATTTTAACAGAGCAGTATTGTGTACTGCCTCATTTCATCAGTTACAGGTGCTGCTGCAGTTGCAGATGTCTTTATGCTTGAGCTTCATTTTCTTTCCATGGTATTTTGTTGACCATTCCTTTGGATATGTTCCTTCTCTGTGTCTCCCACTTTAAGGGCTTTCTTACATTTTAGGAGAGTTGAACTTGAAATCTGATGGGCCTGCATGTCATTGGGTCTTTGGGTCAAGTGGTGTTCATCTGTGAACCAAACTCTTTCTAGTAGCTCCATCTTCTCAAGAAGGTCCTTGAAGCTTCAGATTTCCATTTGTGGTACCATCCTTTGACCCCCTGCTGGGGTTTGGCATCCCAGCCTAGGGTACTCTCTCTAGAAGTAGCTTTGCTTTTTGTCTTAACATAGTCAGTCTTTTACCTTTTCTTCAGTGGGATGGAAGTAAAAGAAGGGACCCCTCCATTCCCTTCTGCTCAGGGTCTCCTCTGCAGCAGTTGCACTTGGACACTTAATTCATTCAAATAAACATCTTCTTGGTTTCATGGAGAGAAGGGCTCCCATTTGCTGGTTTAACACTTAGTAGCGTGACAACTTTAGTCTCCTCACCCATTGGTTGGCTTATACTGCTCTCTCATTCGCTCTTCAAAGCCTGCTGCTTCCATTGCTTGCTTTAGAATGCCTTATTGCAGACTTTGGTACTGCAACCTCAGGGTCTGCAATATTTCCCTTTTCTCTAAGCTTTATAGTCCTTAACAAGACTTTGACTGTTAAGCCAATTTCTGGGACACTGCTTACGAAGCCAAACATACATTTGAGTTTTCTTCTGGTGTGGTCCTCCAGCACCTTCCACATTGGTAATTTACTGCTTCAGTTTTAACCATGCCATAGGCAATTTTAACCATGCCATAGGTCCATTCATAATTCATCTGATAAGGTAAGAAAACTTTTAGTTATGTACTCACCATAACTTCAGATGTTTGGGATCCATCTCGCCTACATTCTGACTGATGAGTTCGGAGCCGATCCCTCGGCTCCGACTCGGCACGCTTATGCCAAAGAGCGAAGTCTCTTATTGGCTGAGCTTACTATATCCCAGGATGCACCACTACCAGTCCCCCAGATCTAGTTTGTCCGCATACATGCACACACGCATGCACTGCTTATATAACATCGACAGATGATACAAGATAAAAACAGTAGAACTCAAACCGTTCAATCTCTTCTGATCTCCAAGGCAGGGGGAAGGAGGGTGGGTATTAGGAATGTAGAGATGGATCCCAAACATCTGAAGTTATGGTGAGTACATAACTAAAAGATGTTATGTGATCCTATCTCGCCTACATTCTGACTGATGGGACAGTGTCCCTAGCACCTAAATCCTGGGTGGCTCACTGGAAAACACTCCTGAGTACCGTGGAACCAAATGATGCTCGCCCTTTAGATGCCACATCCAATTTATAGTGGGAAATGAAAGTGTGCAGGTTGGACCAAGTAGCCGCAGCACAAATCTCAGAAATAGCGAGCTTGGAATGAAATGCAATAGAGGTAGCCATAGCTCTAGTAGAGTGAGATTTGACAGATGTTGTAAGTTGCTTATTTGAAGAGGAATAAGCCTGAGTTATGCAATCTCTAATCCATTTGGCAATAGTAGCTTTAGTGATGGTTTTACCCAGTTTATTATCTGAAAAGGACACAAACAATTGATCTGGTTTTGCAATTTGTTGAGTCCTGTCTAGATAGAAGCGCAATTGCCTGTGAACATCCAATGTATGCAAGGTGTATTCCGCTTTGTTTGAAAATTTTGGAAAGAAAACTGGTAGCTCTAGAGATTGTTGGAGACAGAGATTAGAACAAACTTTTGGAACAAAAGATGGATTAGGCCTAAGTGATACTCTATCCTTGTGAAAAATCAAGTACGGTGGTTTGATAGATAGGGCTTGAAGTTCTGAAACTCTTCTTGCAGAGGTAATTGCAATTAAGAAGGCAGTTTTCCAAGACAGATATTTCAACTCACATGTAGCAGCCGGTTCAAAAGGGGAAGATGTTAAGGCACGAAGTACCAAATCAAGATCCCACGGAGGCGCAGGATGAAAAACTGGGGTCTTAAAAGCACAGCACCTTTCATGAAAGTTTTACATAATCTGCTGCTCATCAATGGTGGGTCTATGGATTCGTGAAATTTGGAGATAGCTGCTAGTTGGACTTTAATAGTAGAGACTGAAGATCCTTGATTAAACAAGGATGTTAAAAATTTCAAGACCTCTGGTATCGGGGCAGTAATAGGGTCTAAGCCTCTGAGTTGAGCCCAGATAGCAAACCTCTTCCACTTACTGTGATACAATTTCTTAGTGGTGGGTTTGTGGGCTGAAGATAAAATGTGAATAACTTCCGGGTCCAAGGTGTGATTTCTGACTAAAGTCGGAAGTGGAGAAGCCAAGCTGTTAATTTCAAAGTGTGAAGGGACTGGTGCTGTTGTCCCGACTGATGAACCAGAAGGTCGGAGTTAGATCCAAAACCAAGGACCGTCCAGAGTATATTTCTGTAGGTAGGGGAACCATACCTGACGAGGCCAATATCTGAGCAATTAGAATCATTGTGGACCCCAATTGGGAAGCTTTCTGGATGACTTTGGGGAGGAGTGGAACCGGAGGAAAGCATAAAGCAGTCCTGTTGGCCAAGGTTGGACTAGAGCATCCGTAGCTGCCTCTCCTTGACGGGGTCAAGGAAAAGAACCTTTGCACTTCGTGTTTTGTGGTGTTGCAAACAGGTCGCAGCACGGAATCCCCCATCTTTTGAAAATCTGAGCTGCTACTGTTTAGTTCAGGGACCACTCGTGAGGAGAGAGAATAGTCCTGCTCAGTCTGTCTGCCAATACATTGGATTTTCCTGGAATGTGGGTCGCTACCAGGAAGCGGTTGGTAGCCACTGCCCATTCCCACACCCTCATGGCCTCTCTGCAAAGGGGGTAAGATCTGGTCCCTCCTTGTTTGTTTAGATACCAGACCACCCACATGTTGTCTGTGTGGATAGCGATAATGCCTTGAGGGAGAAACTTGTGGAGGGCTTGTAGGGACAGAAGTACAGCCCTCATTTCCAACACATTGATATGGAGAAATGTTTCGTTTGGAAGCCAAGAACCCTGAACCGACCTGCCCAGACAATGCCCCCACCCGTCTGGGAGGCATCCGTTGTCAAGGTGGCCACGGAGGGGTATAACAAAAGGTCTTCCCTGATTCAGATTGGATGGCAGAAGCCACCAGCGGAGGTCCCGTTTGCACGTTTCTGTAATCAGTATGTGATGATTGAGGGGGAGATCCTGAAAAGACCATTGTGTCGATAACAGCCACTGAAGAATCCTCATGTGCAATCTTGCCAGAGGAACTAGGAGAACCGTGGCAGACATTGAACCTAAAAGTTGCAGGACCATCCTGGCTGGGGCTTTGGATCTTAGAAGCAGGGCTCGGACGTGACCTTGTAATGTTTGTATCCTTTCGGTAGGAAGGAAGATTCGCATTAATTTTGAGTCTATCTCTGCTCCTATGAATCTTATGCGCTGAGAAGGCAGCAAGACAGACTTTGACCAGTTGAATGTAATTCCCAGGGAAGCACCCAGGGAGATGGTGGCTTGTAGGTTCTCTAGTAGTAGATGCCTGGTGGTGGCAGTCAGGAGCCAGTCGTCCAGATAGGGAAACACTTGGAATCCGAGACTCCTCAGGTGAGCAGTCACTACTGCCAAACACTTGGTGAACACCTTGGGGGCTGTGGTGAGACCAAAGGGCAGTGCACAAAATTGGAAATGACTGTCTCCCAGGCTGAAGCGCAGATACTTCCTGGACGCCTGATGTATCGGTATGTGATAATAGGCGTCCTTGAGATCTATGGAGCACATCCAAACATCTTTCTCCAACAATGGGAGAATGGATTGTAAAGTGACCATTCGGAATTTGGACTTCATGACGGACTGGTTTAGTTTGCTGAGATCCAAAATGGGTCTCAGGTCCCCTGTCTTTTTTGGCACTAAAAAGAACCTGGAGTAATTTCCGGATCCGATCTGGTCTGTGGGGACCGGTTGGATGACTCCTTTTTCTTGCAGCTTTGAAGCTTCTACGGCTGCAATTTCCCTTTGACTGGGTGGCGGGTCCGGGATTTTTTTGGACGGTGGGGGTGTGTGTGTGAAGGGAATGGTGTAACCTCCGGCAATAATCCGAAGCACCCATCTGTCCTGAGTAATAGACTCCCAGGCTTTTAGGTGCTTGGCAACGGCACCCGACTGGCTCCGGAGCAGCACAGCCGGGCAATCCCTCATGGAGTGTGGGAGGCTGAAGAGCCACGAAAGGACTCGCGGTCTCCAGTGTTGCGGGGGCCTCTGCCGCCTCTGGGACGGCGTCTCCCAGAAAAATTTCCCCGTCCTCTGCCTCTGGAAGGGGAATCTTCCTGCTGTTGAGGAAAGAATTTCTGTGATTTACGGAACCACATCTTCCCTCCTCTTTTAGCCTTGGGATAAGGCCGAAAGGGAGTGGAATAACGTGCTCCCACGGCAGATAAAGTCTTTCCCTCTTGCTCACAGCGGGTAAGAGTGTCTTTACCTTGGGTCCAAACAAAGAGGACCCATCAAAGGGAGCGTCGGCAAAGGAAGACTTGAAGGCCTCCGCGAAATGACACAAACGGAGCCAGGCTTGTCTCCGTAGAGCCACGCCTGTGCCTGCCGCTCTGCCCGCCCCTTGCCGCATATGAAATGAGCCTCATGGACGAGTTAGAAATCGAGGTGAGGATAGCCAACTGAGAGCTAACCGACTGGGCTAGCTGCTCAGGTAGGTTACCTGAGAGGGAGTCTGAGAGCTCCTTGACCAGATCCCTCTGTAGTCTGGTGAAATGTGCAAAATAATTCAGGGACCTCAGAGTAAAGGCCGCTGAAGTCAGGGTGCGCTTCCCGTACCGGTCCATGCTCCTAGACTCCTTATTAGGAGGATGGACGGACGTTGAAGCCTCTGCCATGTCCTGCTGGGTAGCAGATGCCACCACCATGGCATCTACAGCCACGCCTATCGTAAAGAACTCCTTCTCGGGTGGGGCAGACAAAAATTTGTTAGGCGAGAAGGCACTGGTTCCACAGTATCTGGATGTTCCCACGCCCTCCGACAAACCAAATCCAGGAGCTCGTCGAAGGGCGGAGACACCCAGGAGGCGGAGGGCTGAGCCCCGAAGGCCTTGAGGAACACCGACTCATCAGCGGAGGGGGGTTTGGAATTCCAGCCGCCTCGTTGCTTAAGGATCTCTAGAATGTCTGCAAATGAGACATCATCCGAGGACGACTTTGGGGACCCCTCCGCATCATCAAGATCAGTGTCTGATGTAAGAGACTCGTCGGGGGAGTCCACGTGCTTCCTCTTGCACGATC
The DNA here is from genome assembly GCF_019279795.1 of Protopterus annectens. NCBI lineage: Eukaryota > Metazoa > Chordata > Ceratodontiformes > Protopteridae > Protopterus > Protopterus annectens. Next base: position 301,868,933 of record NC_056745.1, on the reverse strand, counting down.
TCTTCCTTGGGGGCTCCTCCGAAGACAACTCCGAAAGACCCTCAGGAGGAGGGGAACCCCAGTGGGGTAACCTCAGGCCCCGGGGCTCCGCTGCCTAGAGACAGGGGAACTGCCAAAGACCCAGTCTCCATGCCCAGGGAAGGTGCCGGTAAAGCCGTAGAGATGGCCGAAGAAGACTTGGCCAAGGCACTCCTCATAGCTCTGAAGGGTCCGGTCTCCGGAGCCATGATAGCAGACGGAAGTCCCGCGGCCGAAGCACCGAGAGGGAGGCTTGGAACCGACAGCATTGGTCCCGAAACGTCACCCCCGGGTCCGGCCGAAGAAGTCCGTGTGCTAAACTCGGACCCGAAGGCCGGGGTTGGAGTAAGGGTCGGAGCCGACCCTAGGATCTCCACTGGCTCCATCAGCACCTGCTCCGACGGAGCCGAAGCGGTCGGAGGAGGAATGGCAATGGAATGGGCTATCGGCTCCGAAGCCAAGTGGGTCGGAGCCGAAACAAATTTCTGAAAGACTGGGGACTGGAACAGTCTTTGGAGCACCCTGTCTATGTCCGAATCTGACATCCTTGATGACCTGGAAGAGACCGAATGGGTCCGAGTAGGCCTCTCCAACGGCTCCAAGGGACTAGGGGACCGGCTCCGAATCGACTCGACAATTATCGGCGCCAAGAAGTGTCCAAACCAATTTCCATCGGTGCGAAGAGGGCTTCGCGCCGAGGAGGAAGTGTCTGGCGGACAACCTTCATCGGCTCCGAGATCAGTGGAGCCGATGAAGGTGACCCGCCTCGATGTCCCAGCCGTCGGCTCAACCCAGAGGAGTCGAGGCTGGAGGCATCGAGGCAGACCGTTCCGCCCTCGGCTCCGAAGTCCGTGGAGCCGAAGGAGAAGCCTGCCTATGTCTTTTGGCGGTCGGTTCCGACGGACTGGTCGGAGCCGACGCCCTTTTCTTTTTAGCAGGAGAAGGAGAGGAAGCTAATGCCTCTTCAAATGAGGGTTTAATAAGGCCTTTCAAAATAAGTTTATTTTTCCTCTCTTGGAGGACCCTCGAGGAAAACGCGTGACACACGCTGCAGGACTCCTGCAAATGTTTGGCGCCCAAACAATACACACAGAGAGAGTGGTCATCTGTGATTGACATTTTAAAACTGCACTTAGTGCACTTCTTAAAGCCCGAAGGCCTAGGAGCCTGAGACATTATGGCAACAAATTTAGTAACTCTAACTATCACAGAAAAACACTTACTTTTCCTTTTTTTTTTTTTTTTTTTTTACACAAAGACTGTCACAACAACAGAAAAATTAACTAAAGGGATCCAAGAACCCTTAAGGACTTGAAAGACAATTGACTGACAGGGAAAGGCCCTTCAATTCAAAAGGGGCCTCTAGTCAGAACAAACACGCAACCACCACACAAATTTTCCACAAAAAATAACCACTCATACACAAAAGTACGATATAGCTGTTAAAACAGCTTTTGTTGAAGAATTAGGAAATTCCTGACAGAAAAAGTTAGTGAAAAACACTACTTAGCTCAGCCAGCTCGAGACCACGTCTTTGCTAGTTAGCGGCAAACGAGATCTGGGGGACTGGTAGTGGTGCATCCTGGGATATAGTAAGCTCAGCCAATAAGAGACTTCGCTCTTTGGCATAAGCGTGCCGAGTCGGAGCCGAGGGATCGGCTCCGAACCCATCAGTCAGAATGTAGGCGAGATAGGATCACATAACATCATCTGTTATGTCTTACATGAAGGACTTTCCTTGAGGGATCAGTCCTACCGCCATCATCCAGTTGTGACTCCTGGAGTTCCCTGAAAGTAGGGCAAGCATATTCTTGTGTTTTGCTTGCTGGCCAGGGGAACTTGCATGTTTATGTAGTTAGCACATGACAGCACTCTATATACTGTTATAGGAGCTTCTGAAATTCTGATTGGTCGAAAGCAGGAACCCAGCTGTGGGACCCATCAAGAATTGTCCTGTATGTTCTTACTAAATCAGTCAATTTACATGTAACTTAACCTTTCAAGCATTCATCTTTGCTAATTAATGTATAACATGATCAAGGTTTTTAACATTTTAGAGTATTAGTTACCCTAATAGTTGTAGGTATGGAAAGATGTTAGGATAAAATGTCTACAAGGGGGGTGTAAAAAAAATACAAATTCTGAGTTCTGAAATTATGTAAATTTACAGTTTGCATCCTCCTAACTGCATTAGGGAGCCATGGCGAGGATATGTAGTGTTGTGCAGTTTAAGTTCCAACCTGTAGAGTGCTTATGCTTGCTTTTTGCTTGAAAGTGACTTTTTTTTTTAGAACATGTTTTAATGCCTAAACCTTAAAATGCAACCTTAAAAACAACTTTTCTGTTATTTCTTGCTGCAGGAATGTTAATTGATTTTACTTTATACAGAAATGATTAATGGATGGTGTTGTTGTTATTTTCCTTGCAGGAATTTCAGAAGCGCTTGGAATCTGCTAAAAGAATCATAGTGATAGGTAACGGGGGCATAGCACTTGAATTAGTGTAAGTATGTTTGTATATAACTTACAGAGTCAGGAAAGTGGCAGTTCCAAACACTTAAGCAGCACTTGGTTCTGGAGTTAAAAAGTATCGTCTTAGCTTACAAATTGTTTCACTTCCTCTTTTTGGTGTGATTTAATACAGTGAGCCGTCATTGGTTGTTTTGTTTTCTTTCTTACTGTAGCTTAAACATACTTGTAACTAACTTTGTGATGGTTTTGGTCCTGATTGTGCCCTGTACAACTCAGATTAAGATAGCATACTGGGCTGTGAAGGAGGTGTCTTGGGAAGAATGGGAGTGACTAATCAAGGATGACTTTAATACACACAATGCTTTAATACCCACACAGTGGTACTTGCAAGTCTTGCAGTCCAGGAGTGGAAGTCCTAGACCATTCATTCTTTGTTAATAAGTGAAAATGTTACCAGGTGCATGTTGCAGAAAGATGAATCCCTGACAGTGAAACGCATGACTCAGGAGACTAGTAACCTGGATGCTGGAGAAGCTGACAAGGGAGGATAGAGTGGAACACCTGAAGTCAACTCACCCATCTTAGGAGAGGGAAGGCAGTTCAGTTCACTGCACTGCTAGCATCTACTAGAGAGAAGTTGCATGGATGCATCATCTTTACCAGGGATGTGCACTTGGCTCTTCCTAGTCATTCCTGAGTAACGGTCTTTACAGATCATGTGCAAGAATATCTGCATTTGCAGAAGAAGTTGTAGTAGACCCCAGCATCATCAACTCAGCAGCTGTATCAGCTGTTGGGGAAGAGTTAGGGACAGTAGAGTAACAAATCCATCTTGGCTCATTAGTTGCTGACAATGCTGTAATGAGCTTTTAACTGAGTGATGGGAAGCACATGGGGATGTTTGCAGCAGTGAACAGCATAAAAATTAAATGAGAGTTACTATGTGTTTTGAGTATAGACACAATAGCATATGTCAGTGCTGAATCGTAACAAGAATGTACCAACAACACTGGAGAGTGTATGATGTGATGTATGTGGAGTAAAACAACATAAGCAACTGCCAGATGCTCATATATCAAACACTGCCATGGTTATCCTGCACATGTGGTAAAACATGAGTCCCCCCATACATACACACAAAACTTTAGTGTTGCTTATTATCACCTGAGTGATTCCTTGGCCCTGGCTCTTCCTTATAGCCTTCAGGACAAGGATAACTGCTGGTATTACTTCTGAAGTGATGTATACTTATAGTGCGGACCAGATCTTACTCTGCAAATGTTCACCCCACTATAACTTCAAATATCCATTGGCAGTATCTTGAAAGAAGGGGGGATTAGCAAAATGTCCATCCACATTCCCATGGGTGTCTAATATCCACTAGTAACATTCCCTGACCAAACAGGGATTAATAGGGTTTCACATGTAAGATTTCCTCTACTGGGTTCTACAGATTCATCGTATGGTTTTCTGATATGTGACCTGAACTATTGAGAATTGTCTGACCATTATGAAAGGCTGTGACACAGCCACCTGAAATAGGGCCACAGTCTGTTGCATCCACTCTGGAGTAAAAAAAAAACAGCTTCTCCTGAGCAGAATGCAAGAAAACCTGTAAGATCATTCTCTGCTGTGATGGAGAGAAAAAATGATTTCTGTTAACTAGTTAACTAATAACCATATGGTGTATGAAATGGGGTTGACTTGACTGTAAGTGGCTTAGCTGCAACTGCTGTAACTGTGCATAGACAGGGTAAGGTGGAGCCGGAGAGTAAACAGTGGGTGTCATTGTAACTAAAAATAATGAAGAGCAAACTGGAAATGTTCTTTAGTGCGAAATAGATAAAAAAAGAAACAAATAAACAAAGCAAAAAAATTGCAGTAACAAGCAGGAGTACTTTTGCAACAACAATTTCCATTGCTGGCAGTATTTGCAAATTCACAAGGTGTGTGAAGTCAACAGACATGCCTCTTGGGGGGACTTAGCACCCTTTGTATCCATCACAGACATTACCATTCAGTGCTTCAGACTCTGCTGGGAGAGGTCTTCTGAGGTCTGTATAAATTCAGACAGTATGATCTGAAAAGGAATGCTCATGATACAGATTTGAATGAGAGAGTCACCGTTGCTGTAAAGGATTTGGACCAGAATCTCCACACAGAAATCTTGCTGATAAATATAAACGGTACCTTAAGGAATGCTCTCTATGCATAAATTTAAAGAAGGTGTGAGTAGTTCTGGTTGTAGAGAAGTTGAAACAAAATCTCCATAAAGGAGTTATGCAGATAGATGTAGTCGGTGCTACAGTTACATGATAATCAAACCAAGGGAGAAAGCATGTATCCTAGTATGTAGAGTGGCTATAAACATGTGGGAATGGGCATTGACAGTAGTCTTATCTTGCAAGTTCTCTATTTTCTGGATAGGGAGAACTCATCAGCAGACTTGCTGCCAGTATCACAGATGTATAAATGGCATTTAGATGGTTCAGTCTTTCTGCACATCACAACTTGAGAAGTCTCCAAGTGTAGATCTAGCTGTATAGTAAAAGAGTACATATACCTCACTGCTTGGCTACATCTAAGGTTATCTTCCAGAGTAGATGAAGCAGCCTGTAAAAAGTGCACATTTTTTAAACTTCTTTGCCATCTGTTAAACTATCAGAGTTTATAACACATTTTTCTGTAGGTTTTGTCTGTGCCTTTCACTCCCTTTTGTTTTTTCTTTTTTTTTTTTCAAAAACATTTTTATTTTGTTTTCATTATAAACGTACGCAAATGTACATATAACAAATACAATAAAGCAATAACAAAACTATCTACAATATTTACATTCATCCATGATAAACAATCATTTTATCCATGAGAAGTTATCAGTATTTGTTCAAAAGGTTTTTGCAATTTTTGCCATGTTATTTTTTTATGAGTAATGTTATGAGTTCTATAACAAATGGTTTGCAGTTCTTTTTTACAAGCAACTTTTGCTAAATTAATAAAATCTTTAAACATCAAATCTTGTTTACTTTTCCAGTTCAACGTAATAACTTTTCTGGCAATTGCAAGAATTGACCAGAGTAACTGAATCTGAGATTTAGATATTACATTAGGTATAAGAACATTGAATAGGATTAGTGAGTTAGAAATAGACAGTTATCAGACCATAAAGCATTTACAAAATATCTGAAGTCTTTCCAGTATTGAACAACATTTCTACATTCAGTGAACACGTGAACCCAGTTGGCCTCTAGCAATTCATCACATTTCCAACATTTACTTTCACTGTTTTTGAGTATAAGATTTATTTTATGTGGAGTATAGAAACTCCTATTCATAAATTTCTATGTATACAATCTCCAATGTAATGAAGAAGAGGTACCATACGTAGAATTCAATAACATTTTTTTTGATTCATCAGATATTTGATTTCCTTCATGGATGCATCTGCAGTCATAACAACTGGGTTGTCCTGTCGTCAGGCAGCCCTTCAGTCGGCCGGATTCCAAAGTCCGGGTCCGGCTTCGGCTGATGTCGCACTTCACCCGACGTCCTCTCTGTTGGTCTTCGGGTATAAAGGCATCAGCCGACGCCATTTTCCTCAGTCTTTCTTGCCACGTGGCGCCCGAAGCAGAAGCTGTTCGCAAGTGCCGGTCGGTCGGATCCAGGGATTACTTCTACCGAATACTACTTCGAAGACTTCTAAAGCTAAGTACCCCGTTGGGGACTCTTTCTTGCCTCAGCCGATGTCAGAAAAAGTTAATAATTGTTTAACCTGTGGGAAACAAATACCTCATAAGGATTTCCACTCTTACTGTCTGCCTTGTTTAGGCCCAGCCCACGACGTAGCAGCCTGTTCGGCCTGTGCTTCTTTCAACCGACGAACGCTTAGGCGTCAGTCGGAGTTTGCTGAACAGTTTTTCGGTTCTGATTTTGCGTATATTATGCCGTCGGATCCTCCGACTACCCAAACTGCTAAAAAACGCAAAGATAAAGACCGACACTTGCGGTCCGCGGTTTCGGCCGAAACCATGGTTAAGCAAACCGCGAGTGTCTCTGTTTCGGCCGAAACCGAGAAAGCTGATCAAAATACAGCAGAATCTATCACTACCACTGAGGCCCCTGCTACTTCTCTTGAATCGGCCTCAGAAATTTTATCCACTACGGTGGTTGCCACTGACTTATCAGACACCATTCCCTTGGATGTGTCTACCCCAGCACGTGGTGCTGCTAGGCCTCCAGCAGCCATGTCCATTAAGGCCTTTGCCACGGCCAAAGCAGCCAAAACTACTAGAACAGTGCCTGCTAAACCCCCTACAACACGGCCCTCTTCTAGTTCACAAATGCTTACCCTGGCAGAAGATTTAATTTCATTAATTAGGGATCTCAATCTCACCCAGACAGGGCCTCTCAGCCCCAGAGAAGAGACCTAGGGCAGAGCCCCGAGCCTGTGTCCTCTGATGATTCTGCTGATGAATCAGACATAACAGACCAGCCAGAGGCTCCTTTCTCCAATTTTGAAGACTCAGATGCTGAAGAATCCATTCCAGCTGCCTCCCACCAGAAGAATTTTCCTTTGGGGAAACCTTACATGCCATGCGAGAGCAGTTCCAATGGCAGCAGCAGGATTTCTCAGACTCCAGAAAAAGACTTAGAACCTTTCTGCACCTTCCACAACACAGGCCCTTAGCTTTACCTCCTGTGCTCTCTGTAGTGGATGATGCCTTCAATGATGTCTGCTCTGCACCAGATTCTTTACCTCCAGCCCCTGCCAAACCAGACAGATTTTACAGGGTACCAGACACTCATCACCACCTTTACAAGGCCCCACTTGCAGACCGCGAAACTATATCCCAGGGTCCCAAGGCAGTAGCCGCGACCACAGCTAAAAACCCTATTCCTTCTGAAAGGGAAGCCAGGTCTTTAGACAGATGGGGCGAAAAGGTTTACACTTCAGCTACTCTCTCAGCTAGAGCTTTAAACTGTCAGTTTCACATGATACAATACCAAGAGTTTATGCTTGATCAGTTAACAAAAAAGCTATTCTCTGATGAATCAATTGATAAGAAATATGTATTAGAAATGGTAAATAACATACAACAGGTTAGTAACCATTCCTTAAAATGTGGCTATGATGCACTGGAGGCTTCATTTAGATCAGCCATGACTGGCACAGTGATAAGAAGGCATGCATGGCTAAAGGAACAAGCTTTACCGGATCATGTTAAAGCCAAGTTATTAGATGCTCCTATGGATAAGACCAGCTTGTTTGGTACACCTGCCCAGCAGGTAATGAAGAGAATGGAAGAAAAGGCAAAATCTGTTCAAACGGTTAAAGATTTCTTGCAGGTCCAACCCCCAAGGTTTAGCAGGAACTGGCCTGCCAAAAATTGGTCCTTTCCTGACTCCACAAGATCCCAAAGGGGCAGGAATGGACGTTCCAGAGGCAGAAACCAATCCAGAGGAGGTGCCTACAGAGGACGACAGTGGCAAGGTAACAACAGAGGCACAGACACAACCACTGCCACTACAACAACACAGGCACAGTGACTTAACTCTAAAACCGCCTACCAGGGAACAAATAGCAGCTCCATTAGGCGGCAAATTAACCTTATTTTCAAAGAACTGGCACTATATCACAAAAGACAAGTGGATTTTACAAACCATAGATCAAGGTTACGGTTCCACTTCCACACTTTACCAGTCAAAAGAGGAATGCCAAATCTACCTCCAAATCAAAAAACAGAGGCTCTACAACAGATAATGCAGTTAGCAAACATGAGAGCTGTGGAAAGAGTGCCAACAACAGAACAAGGAAAGGGATTCTACTCAAGACTATTCCTAGTTCCAAGAAAGGAAAAAGTTGGAGACCTATTCTCGACCTGTCCACCTTAAATACATACATCATTGTCCCAAAATTCAAAATGCTGACCCTACAGCAACTTCTTCCCATGCTGGGCAAGGAGTGTTGGCTGGTAACTCTAGATCTCAAGGAGGCATACCTGCACGTCCCCATTCGACCAATCTGCAGAAGATACCTCAGATTTCTTGCAGGATCAGAGCATTATCAATTCTCAGCATTGCCCTTTGGCTTATCTACTGCCCAGAGTATTCACAAAATGCCTGGCATCAGTAATCGCCCACTGCAGACTACAGGAATTCAAATGTACCCATACCTGGACGACTGCCTGCTACAAGGGGACAACAAAAGCAAGTTGACAACAGATTTACAAAGGGTCATTTACTTGCTACAAGCACTGGGATACACAGTCAATTTACAAAAATCAAGGCTGATACCATCCCAGACAAGGACATTCTTGGCTGAATTGGACACAGTAAAACAAATGGCTTTCCTAACTGCAGAAAAACAAAGAGAACTCCTCTTTACTTCTTGGCACTAACAAAACAGAACAAGTTAACAGCAAGAAAAGTACTGCAGGCCTTGGGCTTCATGGCATCATGCATAATCTTGGTCCCACTTGCCAGACTACATATGAGAAAACTACAGTGGTACCTAAAGAATTTATGGTCCCAACACAGGCACAGCCTAGAAACAGAAATTCCACTAATTCCATGCTTAAAACAGGAGTTCCTATGGTGGGCTCAAGCATGCCAGTCAAACCCAGGGCTACCCTTTCGCAGATGTCAAGCAAGCCAGACCATCACAACAGACGCTTCAGACCTAGGATGGGGGGCCCACATGCTGGACAAATGCGTGCAAGGATTGTGGACGAGGATCAACTTCACCTGCACATCAACCTAAAAGAAATGCTGGCAGTAAAACTGGCAATCCAAAACTTCAGACCATTTCTCAAAGAGGGCCAGTTGATGATAAGGACAGACAACACCACAGTCATGTGGTACATCAACAAACAGGGAGGCACTCATTCATACCCCTATGCAGAATGACTTTGGAGCTGTGGAACCTGGCACTCAGCTACAACATCCAGATACAGGCAATATTTGTACCGGGAAAAGAAAATACTCTAGCAGACATACTAAGCAGAACCACATCGGATGCCCACGAATGGATGCTACATCCGGACATCTTCAAGACCATCTCAAAGAAATGGGGAATGCCTCAGATAGATCTATTTGCTTCCCCTCTCAATCACCAGCTCAAAAAGTTCTACACAAGGACATTCCACCCACTAGCATGGAAAGTGGATTCGCTCTCCTTCAGCTGGAAAGGCCTAACAGCATATGCATTCCCACCTCTTCCCTTGATACACAAGGTATTACTAAAAATCAAGGAAGAACTTCCAAGGATAATCCTAATAGCTCCAAACTGGCCAAGACAACACTGGTACCCACTGCTCAGGAGCATGTCACAGAACAATATGTGGCCAATACCCCTGATGCCTTTGATGTTAACTCAGAACAACTACAGCATCATGCATCCAAACCTAAAAACGTTGCAACTGACTGCATGGAACATCACATAGCAGCAGCTAATCCAGAACTTTCCCAAAGAGTTAAAGACATTATTCTTGAAGCCCGCAGACCTTCAACAAGAAGGAACTATGCAGGAAAATGGAAAAGGTTTGTCATTTGGAGTACTGAAAGAGGAAAAGATGTGTCAAACATAGATATGCCTAACATTCTGGAGTATCTGGCAGAACTTCTACATTCAGGCCTGTCCTACTCCTCCATCAAGATACATGCATCAGCTATATCAGCAGAATACAGCTTTGATCCACCTGTTTTTCACACCCATTACTCAGACAGTTCCTCAGAGGAATCAAGAATGTAAAACCTCCAAGGAAACCACCATTACCAGCTTGGGACTTGAACTTTGTGCTAGAAAAGTTGACACTATCACCCTTTGAGCCAGCAGCAACAGCAGACCTACAGCATCTATCGTGGAAAACCGCCTTCCTACTGGCAATAACCTCAGCCAGGAGGGTTTCTGAACTCCAGGCCCTAATGGCAGTACAACCCTTCCTAATCTTCCATCAAGATAGAGTGTCCATGAGGACTAATCCTACATTTATGCCTAAGGTGGTATCCAGAGTGTCTTTAAACCAGGCAATCCACCTACCTACCTTCTTTCCCAACCCACAAAACAGAGGGAAAGAATACTGCATACCTTGGATGTACATAGACAGCTACGCTACTACCTGGACAGAACAAAAGTAGCAGAAAAACTGATCAGCTTTTGTAGCCTATGCAACAGGAAGGGAAGGAAAAGCTATTTCCAAACAGACAATCTCCAAATGGATAGGAAATTGCATACGGTTCTGTTACTCCTTCCATGGAAAACCAATTCCACAGAACATAAGACCTCATTCTACAAGGGCAACAGCCACTACCACAGCCTTTTTACGAGGTGTGGCAACCAAAGACATTATTGAGGCGGCTACTTGGACCTCCGTGCATACATTTGCCAAGCATTATAATTTGCCTCTATATTCCAGATCCCGAGCAGGGTTTGCCACTGCTGTACTGCAAGGGATCCTAAACACACCATAATCTAGTTTCTTCCTCCTCCCCTAGTTGGCTATGGTATTCTATCCAGTTGTTATGACTGCAGATGCATCCATGAAGGACATAGTACAGTTTTGTACCTACCATAAATGTAGATGTCCGAACTGGATAGCATCTGCAGTCAGGATTACCCTCCCTCCTTCCCCTCTGTGGTACTCCTAGGGTGTTTACCCTCCTAATAGCTAGCTGGTGGGGGGGAGTCTTTTATGGTGTATTTGTTGTATATATGTACATACATGCTTATTTTTTGGGATTACCACTATCTTTTTGGAAACATTGGCATTTATCCAAAATTTTTAGCCTTCAAGAGGGCTACTGGCATCTGGGGCAAGAAACACTGAGGAAAATGGCGCCGGCTGATGCCTTTATACCCGAAGACCAACAGAGATGACGTCGGGTGAAGTGCGACATCAGCCGAAGCCGGACCCGGACTTTGGAATCCGGCCGACTGAAGGGCTGCCTGACGACAGGACAACCCAGTTGTTATGACTGCAGATGCTATCCAGTTCGGACATCTACATTTATGGTAGGTACAAAACTGTACTTTCTCCATTAATCTTTGCATAGTAGTTCCAAAAATCTGAGTCAAACTTCAGAGTGTCTTCTCTTAGTATATAATAGATAGGTGATATACCTAATTTTTGATTATCTGTCTTTCCAAGACACCTAATAAAAAGCTGAATCAAACTAGGTATAGATTCAGTCTGTAGGTTGATTGATACTCTCATTTTGTTTTCTATAAACTGCTGTAATGAGTGTAAAAACAACCGTCTTGACTATTATCAAAACTACATAAAAGAGAGTTCAGTGGCTTAATATGCCAGAATATCAAGTTATTTTCCTTTAATTTTTGCATCACAAACATCAATCAGGAGAGTATGCTATAGGGAATATAAGAAATAGAAATTGTTTAATGTTGTAATTACAATCAATTATATTTTTAAAGTTCGTAAATGTTTGATTAATGCCATAAAAATATGATCAAACTTCTTAGTAAATAAACAAAATTCATGTAAAAGCCAATGAACTCTACTTATTCCATATTGTTCCTTAAATTGATTTTCTGTAGTTCTGACATCAGTTGTTTGAATCTCATGTATTGTTTCCAGCCAGATATATAGGTGGGTGTGATCCATTGTAATATTACATTAATTATAACTGATTTAGAATAAAGATCTAAGCTAGGGAATGCTATCCCATTACTGTTCCAAACTCTAATGTGCCATTTGTATGCAATTCTAGATTTTAAGGGGAACCATAAAAATGTAAGTAGCATGGAATCTAAGTTTTTAAATAAGTTTTTGATAGGGCTAGTATCAGTGACTGTACATAAAACAAAATTTTAGGTAAAATTATCATTTTAATTAGAGAGAGCCTATCCTCCATTGGGAAGAACATTGTATTCCATCTTTTGATTAGTTCACTGATGGTGGTTATTAAATTATTGTAGTTTAGTTTAACAGACTCTTTCCATGTATTCTTTATACTGACACCCAAATATTCTAATACATCATTCTCCCAATTAAACAGGCTATTCTGTCTTAGGTTTTTGTTGATCTTTTTGTTAATTAGTAATGTTTTGGATTTATTATAATTAAATTTAAGCCCTGAAATTTTCAGACTTGCTTAAGGTATTTATAACATCATGCAAAGAACCATCAATATCACCCAACGTTAACATATCATCAGCAAATAATTGTATCTTAAGACAATACGCCTTATTAATTTGAAAGCCTTTTATATGATGCTGGTTTCTGGTGCATGTAGCAAAAGGTTCCATTGAAAAAGCAAACAATAATGGTGACAAAGGACAACCTTGTCTAGTTCCCTTGAGGATTTTAAGTGATGAGGATAGCCATGATACGATTTTCACATAAGCTTGTGCCCCACCATATATTTTCATTACTAAGTTGACAAAATCTGAGGAGAATTCAAAGCCAATCAGAATGCTTTGTAGATAAGACCAACTTTCGGCTTTTTCCCGGTTAGGGGTCGCCACAGCGGAACTCCGGTCCACTAATGATTGGCAGTAGAGTTTTACGTGCTGGCTTGCTGGGCCTAACGCACAACCTTCAACGAAGGAATGCCTGTTCACACATGTCGCCACACAGAAGATGCTCTAACTGAGGATCGAACAGGCAACGGCTAACTGGAAGGCGACAACGCTACCGCAGCACCACCACCGCAGTATAGATAAGACCAACTAATAGAATCAAAAGTCTTTTCTATGTCTAGGCTAATATTAGTTGTTTTTTGTATTTGCATGTTATATCTATTAATGATAGTAATTTAATAATGTTATCTTGCACTTTTCTATGAAGAATGAACCCTGTCTGATCATTATGTATTAGATTAGGTAATATTTTCTTTATCCTATTAGCTAATATTGTCATGATAATTTTATAATCAGTGTTTAGTAACAAAATTGGCCTATGTGAATCACATGATTTGGGGTCCTTACCTTCTTTTAATATGGGGGAGGTGATAGAGTATTTCCACAATGGGGCTGTTATACATTTTTGCTTAACCATAGTAAAGGCACTCTTTATCTTTAAGGTTCATCTGGTTTGTAAAGTCATTTAACTTCTTGGCTTGAGATGTTAGTTTTATTTTACCATTTTTAGAAGTATCATTGCTTGATAATAGGCAGTTAAATTACCTGTTGCTATAATTTCCCCTTTTGCTTTTAAAGTAATCAGGTCCAGATATTTGTCAACATATTTAGTACTCAGTCCTGGTATCCATTATGTATTAATCAAAGTATAATACTTCCTGTTGATTTCCAAAATAAGCATGCTTAACATCCCATCTTTATCTGAAATTGTATCTGTAATTCTTGGCATAGTATAAGTATTTTTCCATAGAATAAGAGTGCCCTTTCTCTTAGTCTTAAAACATGAATCTACTTGAATGGTATAGCCATTGAAAGAGTATTTTTGTAGATCCTTTTTTTAATAGATGGGCTTCTTGTAAGAAGATGATTTGGGCTTTATGCATTTTGATATATTTAAGCAAACCAGCTCTTTTGACATTATTGTTCAAACCATTAATATTTAATGATAAGCATTTATAAGCCATTGACTATAATTTGTATGTTATTACTAACTGAAAGACCTTTCTTCCGTGTTGACTTGAAATCTACTGAAAACTTATTTATCGTGGATGTATAACGTGGACTTTCAAAAACCCAAAACTATTTACAAACACATGCATGAAACATAAAGTTTCTGGTTTAGTTAAAAACTTAACTAAACCATCCGTCCACCACCTGTCCAATACCAAATGACACAAATCCATCTCTCTCTCTTTAGAATGTTGTCTTTTGGCTTTTCCCGGTTAGGGGTCGCCACAGCGGAACTCCAGTCCGCTAATGACTGGCAGTAGATTTTCATGAACGCCGAGGTGCCAGATCGACGTTCAACCTTCAACGAAGGCACGTCCATTTACGCATGTCTTTCGAACGCCCACCCAACCGCGTGGAGGACATGCAGGCTCCACACAGAAGGCACGCCAGCCGAGAATCGAATGGGAGAGAACCTCTTGCTGTGAGGCAACAACGCTACCGCTGCACCACTTCTCTTTTGAATATAGTATAAAAACAAAAAAGAAAAGCATTATGAAAGCAACTAAAAAAATCTGAATTCATGAAATGTACATTAGAATGAGTGTCCAATATATCTGAAGCTATATGAATATGTCACATATGATAATAGCATCTCTAATGCGTAGATGTGCCAGAAATACACATCAGATCAAAGTATGTATAAACATTAGAAGCTGAAGATTAAGAAGATTGTCATTGTTTCCAAGACTTTTCAAGAAACATCAGATAATTTAACCATTTTGTCAGTCATCTGTCTAACATTTTTCATGCAAGGATCTGTTGAATATATATATATATATATATATATATATATATATATATATAACACGTATTACAATATAGCTATTATATTTTGCAATTATACACATATTACTCATATGTATTAATATCTATGTTGACGTCTTTCATCAGGAAAGGGGGAGGGAGGGAGGGAGAGAGAAAGAGAAAAAAAAGGCCTCACAACCCTTTGTTTAGTTAAAGGTTTAGTTATATAACACAAGTCTGATGTTAATATGCATAATGAGTTTTCTAATGCAGCTCCTAGTTCACTTGATGTCATTTAGTTACTAATGGTGTCCTTGAGTCTGCAGCATGTATGCATCTATAAGAGAACATAGATATTTTCAAAGAACACTCTTATCAGAGCTAATTATTTACCATTTAAAGTA